>NW_008751777.1:995456-1022947 GCF_000715545.1 Opisthorchis viverrini
ACAGGCTTTCGGGGTTTGAAAACAGACTTCGAAGTGTCTAGGGTTGTAACTGAACTCGGACGTGCAGAAGCTGCAGCTGAGTGTGATGCAGGGCGAGCAAAACGGTCATACCCAGAGCTGGGACCTGCGGATAAAGTATTCAAATTTGGGTGGGGGAGGGTGGAAGATGGAAAACGTGAAAGTGTAAGAAGGGAGGCCAATCGGATGGTAGAGATTAACTTGTGGTTACAACATCAATTTGGTCACAACTGTCCTTGAATGCAACCTTTGGTGGTGGGCAGTCGACGAAAATGCTCGTAGCACTGGGTAAACCACCAATCCACACTTCTCGTGATCTTTCTCGTACTTTTGGGACAACGACTGACTGTGATAAGCTGAGCAAGGTTCAGTCGAGGTAGAAGATGTATTAGGCTGGGAGCACCGGTAAGAGCTCGAGATAGCTTAGTGGTTAAGGCGCGAACCTTCTGACCGGAAGGTCCAACCTCAGCACCACGACTACCACAGTTTAGGCTTGGGCAACCTGACAGTATCCGGACCCTCGTGCTTCCTTCAGGTGGCATCCTAACTGGGCACCGAAAGGGCGTTACCATTGAACGACTGTTGTTATTCTTCTACTGGAGGAAACACTGGAATGGTTTTTTGGGCATACCGGAAGCGTGGAACCTCCCCTTCAGATACTCCATTAGTGGCTGGTCACCGGTATGAGGGCGGGACAGTACAAAGGATTTTCTGTATTCGTCGGTGTTGGTGAGCGTTCACAATACCATTTTACTTGAGAGAGAGATAGAGAGACGCAATAGCCGTATTGGTAGTTGATCCAGTGGCTAGTGATCTGTTTGCCAAGCTTGGCAATTGACTTGCCGAAATTTCGTCACCATTCATGGAGACATCATCAGTGCGCTGCTGAGTAGACAGTTCCTGTCTTCATGCTCGCGCTTATACAGCCTGCAAAGAGCGGCTTTAAGCTATGATCTGAGCGGTGAGTGATGATCATCACTCGGAGTCTGGCTGGTCCGTTGGCGATCTGTTTCGTCATAGTCTGCATTTCTAGTATTCGGTTGCTCCACTACATAATGCCCTTGTTGCCCAGTATTTCCTATGCTAGTTGCTTCTTCCGCGATCTGTGTTGCATTGTGGTCTACCTTCCTGAGGTTTCATTGGTTGACAGAACAACTTCCTTTTTCGTGGTTTACTGTCTTCATCCTGATTAGGCGATTCCCAACACGCGGTTTATCTTCATGGGCCTGGTGGGCTGATTTGCATATCTTCTCTCTTTGAAGCTCCCACTACTTTGGCCCGTTTGATTCTCGGATTTGTTTCTTCAATCTGGACATCTTTTTTGTTTTACCGGTCCTACCGGTTTCCACTTTGATTCCTTGTTCGGGTCGGGCCTTGGTGGTTCTGGATTTCATTCGTTCTCAGAGATTGGTACACAGGGTCGATCTCAATGCGCCTGTTTATTGCTCCATCAGTGGAGTACCAAGCTTCTATGCATTCACGTTCTTTCTTTGTTCCTGCTTATCCTGGTATGCTGACGTGATTCCAACTGAATTCATGTACAGAAATGAGCGAGAGTTAATCGTGTCTTTAGTAGAAAGCCTGTGTTCATTAACTCTGGTTAACAGTTCCTTCCCTGTATTTCGCGCGAAGTTTTTGCCACAATTCCAGCCACATCAGATTCTCTAATTCTGAGGTTTCGAGTCGGTTGATTGATCACACTTTCAACAAGCAAACAAGATGGGGAGAGGAAGATAAAGAATACGGAATGACGTTTACTCAACCGAGCAGAAAGGATGAATCGAATGGTGAGTGTGTTTGGTATTGGCTACCAGTCTCTTGTTCGCCCATCTAACCACGAGGAAAGGGATTAAAGCGGAACTTGGGATAAACAGCAGGTTACACTGACATTAACCAGGACAGGTAACCAGATGCGCCATACAGTTGTACAGACAAGCGAGAACAGCAGTCGGTTGACAAGAACATCCAGTGATGGCTTTGCCATCATCAGTAGAAGCAGAAACTGATGAGTATGTAACTCGCAGACGACATGGAGAAAACAGGAACCTACAAGAGAGCGGAAATGAGTGTACTGGTCGCGTAAACCGCAACATAACATGGCCTTATGTGTTCACTTTCAGCCGTAAGAAAATGATTTCCTCAGTGATATGCATATGGCAAAAAACTTCTACTGTAGGTCCAGCGTCACCCTAGGTATATCATGAGTTTCACATCTGTCACTGGTCGCAAATACCAGGATGATTTGAGTTAAACGCTCATCCTTCGTTTTCTCTGCCTTGGTTGCTCGTATCTCGAAGAGTGAAGAGTTATTTTGGTGCACAACTGACGATCAGTGACTGAGAGGTTTTACAATCCCATTTTTATCTTCAATAAATTCAAGGGCGTACCTGCCTAATCTGAGCTGCATGGGACAATTACACTGAATTCTGGAACTGTCTACATGTCACCAGTCGATTTTCTTAACCAAAGAGAATAAGCTGAGACGAGAATACAGAGAGAGAGAGAGAGAGAGAGAGAGAATAGAGAAGCGAACACGATAGACAGCTAGGATTTCTTCGGTTTGGCTGAGTATAGCTCAGCTATTAGCCGTCTATCGCTTAACTAACCTATGTGGCAACAATTAACACTTCCGCTGCCTAGCTACCCGAAGGAAGTATGAGGGCTCAGATATCACCAGGTTGCCCAAGCCTAGATAGGAGAGCACAAGCACGATGCGTCAACTGATGACGTAGTCTTATAGACACATTGTTGGACCCAATGCGTAAATCACCTTTGGGGCAAGTTACTCACATCATGTACACTGTTTGTGCCTGTGCTACCACGTTCGCTTCGCATGTCAGATGTCCGGGATTCGATCCCCAAGTGACCAAGGATGTGCAGTACAGCGAATGAACCCTGATGCTAGCTAAACTAGAGTCCAGTGCTTTGCAGCTTTGGTGTAGACTAACCAGAATAGTTGCGACAAGACAGATAGAGGATTATTCAAGTGAATGATGTGGATGAACTCAGTACCATGCGATAGTACAACAAAATCCAGGGAATCAAAGTAAATCTTGCGGAATAGGTTCCTGATGAATCATAAGAGGGTTTCCGGAGAATAGAATTCGGGGACGGAAATTGTTTCGTTGGGATGAGTTCCCGCTTGATCAAGTTCGCAGAAGTAAACTAAATCACACAATCATTTGGTCACGCAACCCTAAGGAGATTACTGGTGACGAACACAAACAGTGGTCCCTTTTCTGGAGATGGTTTTTGGATGAAACGAACAAATTTCCCTATGAAGTGGGTACTTATTTTGCTCTGATTTGTGGTTTTGTACTGAAGGTACTTCTTTTGCTTATATCGGTACAACCAAAGACGTGACAACCTTCCGCGCTTGTCACAATATTAGATGAGTCCAGAAGGGACACGTTACTCACAAGGTTGCTAAAAACTCTCCCGCAGCCCCCGATTAGTTTCACCCTTCTTGGGGGCATTATCACGTAGGCGCAGTTCCCAAGTTTCCGATTGTCTTGACCGCTGTGTTAGACGTGCTTTGTTGGCCAAATATCTTTGGACAGTGCCCGTTTGTCCCAAACTGTGGTTGTTCCAAAAGCACCGCTTTTCCGGAGGTTGTGGAGCGCCAACATGTTTCGTTCAGCTGTGGTCTCCTTTCGGTGCCTAACTACCATGCCACCTGAAGGAACCACGAGGGCTGGGATACTGCCACGTTGCCCAAGTCTGGACAGCGGAAGTCGAGAGGCAGAGGTCGGGTTCGAAACACGGACCTTCCGGTAAGTAAATTCGCGCCCTAACCACTGAGCTATCTCGTCCCAATTTCTTTCCTGGAAAGCAAGATCATGAACGAGAGATTCAGCTAGAATCGCCCGTTAAAACCTAACTAGCGTGCGAAATGAGTGAATTTGGCGACGAAAATGAGCCCCTTTCAACAACCTTTCAGAGTAAATTAACACCTTGGATAAAATATCTCTTTTCCATTAGCAGTGAAGACTGTATTGCAAACAAACAAGAATTTGTGTCAGTTAGTCTGAAACTATAAAACTTCTGCTGAAAAAGTAAGAATCTAAACGACTACCAGATCAACAGACAGGAACGGATGGCTACTCCCCTGCCCTCTCTCATTCGTATGGTGCTCAACATTCGCGTTTATTTTTATCAACAAAGTTGAGATGATCCCGACTGAGTCGTAATTTTTGTATGCCTTAGGGATCTAGCAAATGGAACAGAAAACTGGTTTCTAGCACAATGTGTCAGAAAATTGAAGTACATAATCGCAAGAACCGTCAAGTAATCGAGGCAATCGTTTAGTTATGGTATGCATTCAGTGCATAGCAAGTTGCCCAAGCCCAGACAGAGGCAGTCGAAAAGTCAGTATCGGGTTCGAATGCCGTTCTGTGATTCGCGCCTTAACCACTAGGCCATTTAGGTCTTAAGATTGGTGGATAAGTATTGGACTATGAAAGTAGCCTTACTGGCAAGATAATACATTCGAAATATTTGATTTACCTCCAATTCATACTCTATTTTTAAGTACTTATTGCGAGCAAGTCAATCTTCAATGTGAAGCCGCGGCGAATGAGATGGCAAGTGTGGTGTCACGTGCTAATGACGGCTGATTGCTCTCGGGGTTTATGCAACAACAGCCACAACAGACAGGAATTTTGCTGATTCTTCAAAGTCCTTTGATCACAATGACTATAGTTGATTGTAGAAATCCCATTTTGACGCACTCACCTCTCGCTTGCCTCTTCTCGCGATGTATGCAGCTATCCCGACGGTTGAATTAGTCAACACAGCGACCAGGTGGTCACCAACAGGTAATTTGGAAGCCAGTCCATTTAGTAGTACGTTTTACGCATACGGTGGCTTTCGGTCGGTCAGTGACCCAATCATCTGACAGCGATTCGACGTTGCAACTGTGAATAATCCGTTCCGCAAACCGAAAATGAGCCCGAACAAAACTTTGCCAATGGTGCAGTAAGATTCGGTGAAAAAACCTTCGTCCGTTCACACTGGGACAGTCAGCGATGATCAACGGGGTTTCCGAGTTTAAGGATAAAAAGAGCAATTGAAAAGGAAGACCTCAGCCATAGGGTTAGGAGTGAATGCCTCGTTTATGTCCTCAGTTCGCTCACAATTTGGTTGAGGTCATTCGCGGAAAAGTAGGTGAAAAGATAACGGATGTTGACATATGATGAGTAGTGGGACGGCTATGCGGTGGATTCATCGCCGTACGGAATTGAACAACGATAAGCCGATGCTACCGACTGTGTGACCAGCCCTCAATCACGTGATACCCAGCTGGCGAAATTGAAACAAGGCAACATTTCTTGTCCATACAGTTCCTATGAGGATGGCAACCCACAATTCAGCTTGGTACCCTAGGCAGCGACATCGACGGCATAATATCAGCATTTAACAATGGCGCTTCCCTGCCGTACAAAGATAATTTATTTGAAAGCCCCATTGTGAAGAAAAAACGAAAGTGGAAGAAAAGGAAGGGATGGTCGTTGGCTTGTTCGCTGAGCTGGGCAATTTGGTTGCAAACGTTTCATCACCAATCGAGGTGACATCATCAGTGCGTAGTTGTGCGTAGCGGTGGGTTAGTGGTTGTGCGTTCAGTAGTGTTACGTGTGTGTTGATATACGTGCTGGTAGCCGAGGATGACCTTTGACCGCGATTAGTTATTCCGTCGGGCGGTTCCATTGGTTGTTCTTTTTATCCCGTGTCCTCACGGCTACCAGCACGTATATCAACACACACGTAACACTACTGAACGCACAACCACTAACCCACCGCTACGCACAACTACGCACTGATGATGTCACCTCGATTGGTGATGAAACGTTTGCAACCAAATTGCTCAGCTCAGCGAACAAGCCAACGACCATCCACGCTACCTGAGCTACCGACATTCTCCTCTATAGAAAGGGAAGGGACTTAGATCCAAGTTACCATAATCATTTCGATGTGCTCACACCTCCAGACACTTTATCAGGTAACCTGCATGAAAAAAATGACAAAAAAGAACGATATTGACGTCGATTACAGCCATGTCTTGCAGAGTCTCTAAACCGGACACAGTGTAGATCAGGTCGACCCTATTTTGGAAGGCAAATTACACCCACAGAACCCAGACTTGGCGTAAATCCTTTGACACCCCACTGTAGAAAGTCATAACATTCGTTCAGTCGTAACGCTCCCTCGGTGCCCAAATGCCATGCCACCGGAAAGAAGCACGCGGGCTGAGATAATGCCAGGTTTCCAGGAGCAGTCGGGATGCAGATGATGAACTTTAACCATCAAGTCAGTAAGTCCATTGCCTAACAACTGAACCGTCCGTCAGCCAACTTGAAGTTTGACCACCTCTCTGCTTGTGAAGTGGGTACGGGAAACAACTCTCTTCGACACACGTTGATCCAGCATGCGCAGAACATGGCCTAACCAACGAAGCCTTTCGTGCTGGGTACCTTCTTCGATTGCAGTCCGCAGCGCACAACCGGGCACTCGGTTTCTAACTGCCTCACTACGGATTCATAGACATGAACCCACACGAATGTGGTTCTGAAACGACAATGGTCGAAGTCCTGAAGGTACCTCAGTTCTCCTGCTCGAACAGGCCACATCTCATAGCCATATAACAAAAACAACCTATACTTTGGCGTGAAACACACACCCTTTGAGAATCAGGGATACGTCGCTTTGCCGCCGTAACTAGAGCCTTACAGAACCTGTACCGAATCGAGGGACCAATTTTCACTTCGGGACAAAAGCTACAAAAATATCTTAATCAAATACCTTACCAGTGCCAAAATAACGGGCACTCCGTTCATCTAAACTCTAACAATGAGACCGTACTTCTTGTGAAAGGTTTCCAATACCTATTCAATAGATGGATTTCGTCTGTCTTGTTGGATTGGTCTAGCTGCATATGCACTACGCATAAGTATAAAAGTGGCAATCCGGGTACTCTGGCCTTTTCGATTTTATCCAAATGTAGGCGGGATGTCACGGTTCTTGAATTTGGTCCGATTAACGTCCTTCTACACCTTCGGGTTCAAATGATTCTTGAAATATGCCTCACGATAAGCGCTAGTGACGAGTTTTTACCGCTATTCACTGGTGACCGCGATCGATCATCCTTACTCGACTCTTCCTGACTTGACGGATGCATATTCATAACTCCGTCTGTATTGGACCCCATGGACGGCCAAATCACCACAGTTTGCATCTGAGAAGAGATAGAAACTCTTGTATCTTAAATTAGGTATAGAGAGGATCTGTTTCCTTACATTCGAGTCCCATGATAACCCCTCCCGGAAGCGACCGACTTTTTTGTTGGTTTACTCACGTGACCGCTCCGGAGAGGAGAATTGGGAAGCAAGGCCAACCTATGCCTGGAAGTCAAGAAGAACCGTACACCTGTTTCATTCTTACTGAACAACCATCAGTAGAATGCACCTCGCAAAACCCAAAGGAGTTTCGAATCCGTAGCCTCCCGGTTAAATTTTGAACGCTTCTGTTGTTGTTGTTGTTGTTGCAGCAGTTACAAACGCACGTTCATGATTTCTAGGTTAGGCAGTAACATGATGGCCTCAAACGGGTGCGAGATGGACATATATGTGTAATGTTCGAACTTTCAGTAGCCACACGTCAGGTCTTGTACACAACTATCACAGAGAAACCTTGTGATTATCGCGTTCCATCGATCGATGAGATGATGGATCGTACCGGTTGAATTGGAATCTGTTACAAGAATTCGACAATGGGACTAGGCTGAGTTGGTTGACGAGTGGAAAAAGCAGATGGTGAAGATGTGGGTGGACGTAACGAATGCTCTTAGGTTATTGCGTACGAGTTCCTTCCTAGTCCTGCCCCATGAAATGTAGTGAAAACAATTTTTAAGATGAATCTCTTTAGAGTAAACATAGAAACGCGCAGAGATGTATGATTTAAACCAGGGAAGATTGTCATTCGTTTAAATATAAAACCCTTTTGGTGCTTAGTTGCATGCTACCCGAAAGAAGCACGAGTACTGCCAGGTTGCCCTTGATTGGGTTGGAACCATGGACCAGCCAGTAAGTTTGCACCTAAACCACTGAGCCATCTCGAGCTCAAGGATTCTCATTACATTCCCACTAATAGTACACGTGAGCACTCAGCTTTTTAGCAGATAATTGCGTTCTTCCGCCTCACCAGTGGAAGAGAATAGGCCCAAATATGGCATAACAAGGGAACAATTGAATGAATTACACGAAATCTGGACGGGACGGCGTGGCGTCCTCATCACCTGTGATGACAAAGGTGAAACTTGATTGGCTAGGTGGATGGAGTGCCAGTATACGGAAGTTCGCAAGCGTTTTTTCAGCTATGGTGCGCCGAAACTCCACATTCAGAAATACAACTTCGCTGATGAGGTTTAGGGGCCAATGAGTCAGCTCCGTGGTGGGTTCTCCAGGCTTATCAATCCCCGGTCACATGAGTTTTCACATGTCTGACATGGCCAAAACACCGTCCAAAGCCGAATACGTGGAAGGACAATTCGACAGTTCGGAAGCAGAGTGTTGGATGAAAGTGACAACTCACAGGTGGGATAGGCGATGAGACGGAACAGCAAGTATGCTGAGAAGATGGAGTTTCGTCAGCGCAGCTATCGCAAACGGGCGCACCAGCTCTTTCGCGCAACAGGGTGCTGAAAGACGGAGAGGCATTCAGTACAGTCAAGAAGTCCACGCGTCATTAGGACTGACTAAGTAACAGAACTTTCCTGGATCAAATGACTCCTGGGAAACAGCTAACGGCAAACCTCTTTCGACAGCGTTTGCTTCAAATCGTTCATCACTCTTTGCCTGTGTACAGAACTTTCCTGGATCAAATGACTCCTGGGAAACAGCTAACGGCAAACCTCTTTCGACAGCGTTTGCTTCAATTCGTTCATCGCTCTTTGCCTGTGTCCTCGTTTTCGCTGTTTTGTTCTAGTCTCAAATGTAGGACCGCATACTTCTGTGTTTCTTCCAACTGAGAATGTACGCTATGAGGTGGCTCGCATGGGGAGCAAACAGCACCGTCAAGCCTGCCAGCCTGCCATACTTTACGATATGGGAGGGAAATTCTTGGAGAAGCCTTGTGCAGTACTGAAATCATTGAGTCTCCCGCCACTGCAGCCCTGCGGGGATGCTAAAGTTCACAGGTGCAAGACCGAATACTTATTTACTTACTACACTGCACTAGAAAACGAATTTCACAGTTGCCACCCAGTTCGGTGAACCACAGAGCCAAACCATGGCTAATATCAGATGGCTTGCAGTCGCATTTTACGTGTTATAGGATTTTGGCTTCTCAGACCGAATTTCGCAGACTAAATCGAGTCCCATGAAGATTCAGCACGTATTCGTTGAGGTTAACCCGCAGAAGATGTAACGTGTGAGGTTTCCTGTTCGAAATCAGGCATGGTTTTGAACCTCTATTTCCAATGTGCCCTAGAGCCACAACCTGGAAGATTTCTACCCTCAACTTCCAACCCGCCGGGCTTCGAATTGTGAAAATAAGGGGTTTGCCAAACAGTAGACATGTACTATGTGGACTGCAGTGCAGTATCATTCAATGATGAGTCGTTCAAGTGCACGCCCCACAAGACTGTGGGATCTTTGACTCACACTCACACCACTCGGTAAGTTGATTGGACCGATTTTTAGAGTGTACAACAGGCGTATCTTCCGCAGAGAGAGAGAGAGTACCGTCGATTGCGGATAACCGATGCAGGTGCAATTATCAGCTGTAGCCCAATCAGAGTCAGCCTGAAAGTATCGATTATAATATATTGGTTATCTTGATTATAATATCTTGATAATCGGCGAAAAGACGCTATTTCAACCATCTACTCGGATGGTGGGCAGCATAAGGTAGGCCATGGATGCACAGTGTTGATTGCCAAACGGATGTCCAGTATCTGCTGAAACATGCCCACACTTTTTTCGTTTGTGATCGGAAGTAGCAATCTCCCGACGGCGGCCTTCTCTCTCCCTTGTTTCCGGTCACCGACTGGGACCCGATTGCATCTCAGGCGTAATTAGAAATCAGTTTTAATCAGAACATTCGTTCAATGGTGACGGGGATAGGTTTGTCCTAACTGATGGAATTTTGTAACATTTTTATGATACAATTCCAGTTCGTCCAAACAGTCCTAATATCCTCACAAATGAGGTCGGGGACACTGATTGTTGACCAGTTCGCCGAGCTACGCAATTGCCTGGAAGGAGATATCATTGGTCTGTTGGATGTACAGCATTTTAGTAAACCTGTTCGATGGTTCATAAACTTGAGCCGATTACACACAAAAAGTCTAATGAGGTTTTTTCCGCTACGTTGAAAGTTGATATGAAAGATTGCTATCCAAACGGGGTATTGGCAACTGCTCACCCGAAAAACGACCCGTCAACATCAAAACTTGATGCGGGTCAAGCAAGTATATAGCATGTTTGCCAGAGAAGGACTACAATAGCACTGCGGAACGCCACAACATTGAAGCAATGGACATCTTAATGCCCACGGTTTCCAGGAATTTCTTTCCGTGAGTGGGGAACGCGGGAAGCCATGAAGTAGCAATCGGAAGAAAGTTTTAAAAAATGCAGAAGATCGATGCGACTGGTTGGTCGCGATGCAACTATTCAAATATTGGAAGCTAAAACACCTACTGGTGCAATCGTAGCGCATTTGAGTTGAAGACAACTCAAAACCAGGATGGATGCTAAGAAGACTTTATACCAAAAGCCACTTGACTTACCGGTTACCTTCAGCTACCTGCTGCAACCGATAGGCCTCAGCTTCGGCTGGACGTCGAACTGTGGCATCCATTTTCTTCTCACTACACAAAATTTCTTTCTCCTCAACTTCGATTTGTTTACGACGTTCCACAATGGTGATGTTGACCTCCTCGGTTCGGATCTTTTGTTGCTCCTTTGCCGCCTGCAGGTAGAATGAAACCCTCATGAAACTTTCATCCCCCGAAAAAGATCAGATTGGTTCTGGCGAAATACTCTCATTCGAAAATTAGATCAGTGTTAAAAGGAAGGCTCGGTTGAACCTCTCGTTTAGGCAATTAAGTTGAGGGGCTTCCATCAACCTCAAATAATCTGTTGTGCCAAGAAAAAAACTATTCAATTGGGCGATTGGCGAGTTTTCTGGGTCGCGATTAGAACAAATGTGCTTCCTCGCCGAACTAAGTGTCGGTGCGTGTTTATCCGTAATCATGAATGATTTAGGAATTTGTGAGGATCACATCAGGATAAGGTTCAGTCATTTAACAAACATCTGACTTGATTTTGGTCAATTCTGGGAAAATAAGAGACCACAATGAAAGTTATAAGGGATGCGGAAGACCGTCGACCAACTGGCAGCAAAGCAAAGCTACAGATGTATGAAATGAGAGGCTGAAAATTTTCACATCCAATCAACACTATGAAACTTTGAATCTGGTGGTAAAGTCACCCCTGATAAGGATTTTCCAAGGAACAAAATCCCAAAATGGTCGCTGGGAGACCTACTGAGACACCCTATGGATGAAGTCGGCCTCATTGGTAGCCGTCTAAACTCCTCGGTACTGTAGATGGGGTGATTCTTTGAGGCAGGTTTGTAACGGGGTTGGGGGGAATCATGTGACCCCAAAATTGCTTCCTCTAAGGAGGTGACCCCTCTAGAGGGTTACTCGTGTGTGAAACAGAGCGTTTTGTCTTTATTACACTTTACTTCGTACTTCATTCAAGCTGTACTACTTGCAAAGACTAAGTGAACTGCCTTGTGAAACTATTTACATATTTCTGACGTGTTTTCTCTTTCGAAGAAGAGACTAGTGAACGAACAAAGCGGAATAATCCTTTCGCTGGAAAGAGAATAGCAAAGAGAAGAGAGCTTTTTAGCTTCGTCTGGAAGGAGGATTCCGCACTAAATCGACGGCAATGGCAAGAAACAGAATCGATGGCTTGCGTCAGAGGACAAGGCGATTAGTGGATGAGCCGTTTTATTCTGTTCAGACCACTAGACAGATTGTTCAGACGTACCTGAAGTTTGTAGGCCAATTCGGCCTCAGCTCGCGCCGTATTGATTTCTTGGTCGAAGCTGGCTTTTTGTAACTGGTAGTCCCGAGTCGAGTTGGCGATTTGGGTGTCAGCTGCGTAGCGAACGTCCAGACGAGCACGATCACATTCGGCCTCCTGGAGTTGGGAAAGATATGTGTCAGGTATGTGACTGGAACAATGGGGATAAGGATGAGGTGTATAGAACAACCTTCTCAACAAACCGGCGACCTTGTCGCAATACTGAACAGTGTTCAGACATGATATTAAAACGTACACTATGACACTGCGAATACCAAGCAGTCTGGCTGTTGACAGAAAAGTGGATACTGAATGGGCATTTAGCCATGCCAAGAGACTGGCGTCAAATGACAGTGGCAATCGGGAGGAAGAACATGGAGAATCGATAGATTGTCCCGATAAACCGCTCACAGTTTCCATAGAAACATAATCGGGATACCCAATTATTAGAAGTGGTAACACACCTCCAGGACAAATCTCCCCTGACAGGAACAATATCACGGATTTCGGAGAGGGATGGAAAGTGGGACTGTCTCAGGACACAAGTCCTACACAAACAGAATAGCGGGAAAATGTCACAAACGCGTAGGTATTTGGACGGTTCGATAGTCCAGTGTGCACGTTCATATTACCTCTGAAGAGACAGAATTTGCTCGTAGTGCCAGGTAGAAGCAGCTGTGATAAGTACGACTACTGAACAATTCTCAGTACAATAAGTTGTCTCCCAAATTAGTGTGGGGCAGAACAAAGTCGGACGACGTGGTTGAAGCGATCTTCGCTGACTTTCAACAATTTTCCGAATGCTCACAAAGCAGTATACCTAGAGCGACCTCGAATCATTTGCCTTACACAGAATCCCTAGAGGTGTGGCCTGCAAGAACGAACTCAAACTATCTGTGGATGGTGTGTTAGCAAAAGTCCAACTTGTACTAAGATTTCCAGTCCAATCCTGGTCGGAAAGATGCACATTTGGTCTGGGGTTTCAAAATTTGTTGCATCAAGAGGAAGAGCTGGAGGTAGAATTTCAAGCACCTCGGTGGGTATATTAGCTCTGACGGAAGTAATGAAAAAATCGTTCAGCGGTAACCCCTTCCGGTGCCTAGCTGCCACGCCACCCGCAGGAAGCACGAGGGCTGAGATACCGCCAGGTTGCCCAGGCCTAGAAATGGGAAGTCGAGAGGCAGAGGTCGGATTGGGACCATGGACCTTCCGGTCAGTAAATTCGCGCTCTAACCACCTGAGCCATCTTGCCCCATCTCATCAATCTGACAGAAGTGGGTCCGTTGAATTCAGTATCAAGCGTCCGAATCGTAAGTTGCGTCACTTGTGACTACAAAAAGGCATCACTCGGTTTCAAGAGTCGCAGGTAATAGGCTACAGTAAAGGATATTGTGGTATAGTTACAAGAGATGGATCATGCAGATAGACGATGTGAGGAATCTTCAGGTTTCTTAGCACTGATGTCTCAGAAGCGTTCCTGGTGTCGGATGGTGTCAACGAATTCGCAAGGGTATAGTTAGAAATGGTTCAACATTGCAGCTCCGTTTTGGTGCCTACAATGCCATGTCACCAGAAAGAAGCACGAGGGCTGAGATACTACCAGGTTGCCTAAGCCTAGACAGGGGAAGTTGAGAGGCAGAGGTCAGATTCGAACCACGGACTCTCCAGTCAGGACCCGAACTCACTGATCAGAAGGTTCTTGGCTCGAACCCAACCATCCCGACTTCTCCTGCCGAGGCTTTGGCAACCTGACAGCCCTCGTATCTCCTTAAGAGGCATGGGGACTATGCAACGAACGTGCTACAACTATTATTACTATTATTATTATTTATTACTGCCATTTACAAGCCAGTGTTAATCTGATGGTTGTAGGCCGCTCCCAAGTTGAATCTATTTATTCTTCCACACCTATGAAAGGCACAAGTAACAAGGATTCCCAAGGCCGCATTCGACTCCTGGGGAGATGCAGTGAATAGGGTGTCGGATTTGTATCTCGGAACGGGTGCGCAAAGAGAACGAAACAACCGTGGAGTGATTGGACGGTGAAACAGCACGTTATACGCATACACGCCAACAATATGTAGACAACGGAGAAAATTTTTGCATACCCTGATTCCGGCATCTCGTTCCGCTTCAGCAACGCCTATTGCCGCGTCACGTTTGACCACGGCTGTTTGAGAGCGTCCCAGTGAATCCAAATACTCCACACGATCGTAGACGTCCTTGATGGTGAAACTGAGAATTTCTATGCCCATTCGACCCACGTCTGGAGCAGCCACCTCGCGAACGAGACTGGCAAACTGATCGCGATCCTACGATGGAGAAAAAAAGATCGAGTTTGGATTCAGAAAACGAGAGTATTGGCTATTTGGTGAAGCCAGCGCTACTGTAGAAAGCTCCTGGAAATCAACTAACGGTGTAATAAAAACTTTGTGAGTGTGTTATTCACCTGCGGCATGAAAAAACAAGCCGTCACAGAAATAAACTGTCTAGACTTTTAAAGACCGAGTAAAACTGGTCTGAACGTGCAAATATCGATTGAGACCAAGTGGACATTCGTTACGAACAGGTCCATGTTGGACAACGATCATCAGCATCAGAAGCGGCAACATTAGTGTTTATACTGATGCTTCAGTGCCGTACAACAACAAAATTCATTTAAATATATTGAAAGCCTGTGTGGAAAGAAAACTAGTCGAGAAAGGGGACCCGGTGCCATGCTATCGCAAGCATTTTGAGGTGTCTACACCTCCAAGCGCTCAGTCAGACAATCTAAAAAAACTGATACCCATTGACACCGACTGTGAGTTATTTCTTCCAATGTTTCCAGCTAGGTGCGGGGGTCACGGGGATTTCATCCCGTAACGCGTACCGCACCAAGAACACCTGAACTCTTGGGCCAAGCCACACGTTGTCCACCTCGCGCCTTGCGCCATTCTGAAGGAGACACCGGAAACAACACTCGTCTCGATAGATGGTGTTTCGGCACGCGTATCACACGACCGAGCCACCGCGGTAGATGGTGCTGGATGTTTTCGGCTCTACAACCAAATACCCGTTTTCTAATCACGTCGTTACTAATCCGTTGACGGCATCCGACACCAGCAACACTTCTGAGGTATCGGTGGCCAAAAACCTCACATCTGCCGCAGAGGCCACGTCTCGCAACCATACAACAATACAGTCTTTACTATAGCGTGGCATACACGACAACAGAGACCAACTCATTTGTTTTTTGACGCCACCAGTGGCGCAAATCGGTAAACGTCATTCTGACCTACTAGATTCGTGCACCGAGTTCATTAGACACACTTCCGTAGGAGCTAATATACCCATCGAGCCATGTATATTTTCAAAAACCTCCCACGAGTCTTCTTGAATTGTAAGTAGAATGTTCAGGGATGACTTTGCATTTGAAGGGAAAAGGCACATGCCAAAAGATGGTATGACGGTTTGTGCTTCATCTTCGTCTTCAGCGATAAGGACGATATCTTCTGTGTACTCCAAATCGACAGGGTTCTCATCGTCAACGATTTGAAAGCCGGAGTTTCGAAGACCTTCCGGTGTTCGCCTGATTATTTTACCGGTGACAAAGTTGAACAAGAACGGATAGAGTGGAGATTTTTGTCAGACACCACTTCTTGTAGGGAGAGCTCCCCACACTCTCACAAACCAAGAAGCATATGAGGTTGGGTTCGGACCATGGACCGTCCGGTCAATGAGTTCGCGTCTCAACCACCCGGCTATCTCAAGCTCTAGTGTCGCTAACCAAAGGTGTGTCCGAACCCGAGGTCTCCATCCAGGAAGGGGCGAATGCCAAATTTGTGTTTTTAAAACTCCGTCGCTAGGTCATCTTTAAATCGGATCCACTTAGCACAGGGTTGAGTAGAAGTTGTGCGAGATAGACGCTCCCCGAACATTTGAAGTATGGGTTCTAATAAGCGTTAACTATGCACAGCGACTAAATCGCCAGTCACCTCTTCCAATAAACAAACGACATACCACAAGCATCGCAGATCCCGTTTTCTCCGCAGCGAGACAGCGAGTCACCTGAACTGTGCCTGTGATTAATCCCTGAAATTCGCTTCATCTTCGTCTTCAGCGATAAGGACGATATCTTCTGTGTACTCCAAATCGACAGGGTTCTCATCGTCAACGATTTGAAAGCCGGAGTTTCGAAAACCTTCCGGTGTTCGCCTGATTATTTTACCGGTGACAAAGTTGAACAAGAACGGATAGAGTGGAGATTTTTGTCAGACACCACTTCTTGTGCCTGTGATTAATCGCCTGAAATTCAGTCTAGATGTTTCGAGAACTTTTTTTCAAAAACGTTCTCGACTTGCTAATTCGTCGGGTGTTCCTTCTGACCCCAACTCCACCTGTTTCGCCCTGTCAACTGATCTGATAGTAGGCATTCTCTTGACGTGACTGAACTCGCGCTTTAAATGAGCCTAGTTTTCCTGGTGGGCCTTGTTCATGTGCCGGATTCTGGCCACTATATTCAGGCTAAGATGGACATGTCACCAACGGATGTCAGAAACTCTAGAACAAGTGCTGTTAGGCTCGTGTCTGAGATAATACAAGTCGATAGACAATGATGATCTTGTCATTACTCCGTAGCCATTTTGACCTAGGAGTATTTGCAAACGGCACTTTCAGTTTCTTTTATACAACAGTTTCAGTCGGAATCCCACGTTGCAAGTGAAGCAAATTCATGATGACAAGCCGAAAGCAATACTTCGGACTTGTGTGTGCATCTGACAAACCTTTGGGGGAGATTCGAACCCACAGTCTTTCGGTTCGTCTTTAAACACTCTATCACATAACAAGTTGGTGCACTGCACACCCAGAAAGACAGATAACTGAGATCGACAGTGTCTTAGTTACTGTCTCTAATCCCAGTCTCACACTAAGACGAAATAATAAACTGAACGCGACTGGACTTTCCCGACTGGCTTGATGAGATTTGTCCTTTTGTGGGGGAAATGCAAAGCCTCTACCGACCATTTGGATACGAATTAATTACTGCGTCACAGAAAGGCTGACGATTGCCGACAAAAATAAAAACCAGACTTCCAATGCCAATCGATTGCCGTATCCGAAAACGATGCTGCAACATTCTAAGAACGAAACAGCTTTGTTAAACACGGAGCACTGTTGTACCGAAATCTGGCAGTGGATTCGACGGGGAATGATCCATCGAAGGAACAAGTCCCTGGTAATGAAAATGAAACATTTCTGACTCCGTCTCTAAGTGGAACTACCACAACCCAGTGCACCATCAGTTAAACAGTTAATGGCACAACGTCGCCACATCAGTCGGTTCGTCTTGTCTGCAGAAAACTTCACTTGACCGGTAACAGCCCATACTACGAAAAAGAAGAGAGTGGACCATACCGTGGTGTGACGGTTTGCGCACCTCAGCGATCCATTGAGCTATACTGGGGAGTGTCCCCGTGACACTCACAGAGTCTCGCATACCAGGTTGGTCAACGTGTATAGGTCTGACGAACACAACCTCCTGGCCCTCCAGGTTGGAGGTTGGAACATGTGCGACGACTTGTTCCATAGAAATGGTAATGCATTTGCATTTCCCGCCAAACACTGCTGCCTTGCGGTTAGGCTTTTGAGCCACAGGCTTTGGTTGAGGACCCTAATCGTCCTCCTGTCTAGGTGTGGGCGCCCTGGCAGTATCCCAGCCCTCGTACAACCATGACACACTACGAGCCCTAGCGCCTTTCGCCGGAAAACGTCACAAAAGAATTACGGACTAGAGTCAGTGAAGCGAAAACATGGGACGAAGCGAGTCACTATAAATCGCAAAATCGATACCTATCGAGTTTCAGTAACTACCCTATTTGGTGCATCAACATCCCGTGAACGTGCCTAATCACACACAGGCACACACACACGTTCCGATCAGCATCATAACTTTGTAACGGATTAACCACGATTACTTCGTTACTTCTGTTGCAGTAGATCCACGAGCCCAAATCGGTGACTAACATGATTCGGAAAGTGGAATTTTTAAAACATGTCTCATTATCATCATAATCATGGCCACCGCGGTCGTCATGAACACCAACACGCCAGTAGTAAACACGAGTGCTTAAATGTCACAGCGTTCTGGGGGAAGGTGTTATGAAGGGAAAAGGAACGGGAATGTGTGAAGGTCTTTGACCAAAAGCCCAAATCCGAGAGAAGATGGTGAACAGATCTGAAGGTGTCTACATCCTCCAAAGTCACTGAAATAAACGCAAATGGGCGTTGCGTTAGAATGAGACATCATCAGAGGAATTGATCCAGTTCGTGACTTTTGCGAACTTCGCCCAACACAAGCCTAGGATAAGACAGACGGACTCCGACCAGGCAGTCCGGCTCATTGGTGATAACATGCACACCGCTGGAAAGGGTCGTTCATAACCATGCACAAGGAGAATCATACGGACGCTAGAGAGGAAGGAGAGAAGATCCAATAGGAACTCAGGTTAACAGTCATCATCATCATTGGCTGTAGAAAAACCACGTACTGGTCGTAGTAGTCATACTTGCCACACTTTCGCTCGCCGATTATTTTGTGGGATGGGGTGGACAGCTTCGTATTGGAGGCCGTAAGTGATATAATTGATGCGCAACTACAGTGCTGTCAAAAGACTTCCCGTTGGAAAGATCAGGAAGAGGGCTATACATTGAAGGCAATAACTTGGATGCATGAGCGCAATTGAGGGCGCGACTGTTGATCAACTCAGCCCTTCATACTCATTAGCCAAAACATTAGTTGACCTTCTCTTGTTCGTCCCCACCCTTCGCGTTGGGGTGCGAAAAGAGCCCTTCAAGGAAGTCTGTCAACTGGCGTACGGAACACGTAGCCAAGCAAGCATAAGCTATGGAGTGTGATCAGTTCATCTATTCAGGGTGAGTTATTTCTTCAGAGAACTATTCGAAGTACATCACATTATGATCAGTTCATCTATTCAGGGTGAGTTATCTCTTCAAAGAACTATTCGAATTACATCATATTGCCGATACGATGTTTCCACCAGACTCGGGCAATGGTCCGAAGACATCTATGGTCAAACACTGAGTCTTTTGACGTCCTTACCGCCTAGTGACCAGGTTTATGACCTATTTAATTATATGAAGTGAATCACAATATTCGAAACAGAGGTATATTTGAATAACGTGAGAAACGCACGTCCCAACCACTGACAAGTTTGTCATTTCGCCCTACCGATTCCAACCCACTGTAAAATACTCGCATACGAACCATTCCATTGCGAATATGCTGCAACGGTCAAGTCTCAAATCCACAGAGCACGACTGTTCTCATGGTTGTTTTGTCCATACGGCGCCCTGGTTTCGGTGAGACGCATTTTTGACGTCGGAACAAAGCGAGTTTGTGAATGTCTCACGTGCTACACACAACTTTGTTCACACGTTTTCATATGTTCGGTGGTTGTTTTTTTTCTCAGTTAAACTGCGTCGGCCATACACTAATAGTGACCACCCAAGCGTTCAACCATTTCCAACATCGCAAGGCTGTGGATAAGTCCATGGGTGTGGAGGAATACCATGGTGGACACCGGGTAAGAGAGAATTCACTTGAGTAGGGAAAAGAAAAGCGGCCAGAACACTACATAAACAAACACTCACCCTGTAAATAGCCTCAACTGTCAGGGTACCCAGAATTGCTCTTAGATGACCTTCCAGGGTTTGTAAGATGGTGTTCTGAATCTCACGGGTCTGTTTTCCCAAGAATTGTTCACAAGCCGCCTGAAGCAGCTTGTCATCCCGCATCACCTTAACTTGTGCGACACCTAAAAGTTCGGTTGTTCCAAATTCAGAAAGAACCAGTTTTACGACAAATTACCTGTCACCGTGAGTGGCACTCCCTCTGACGTTTCAACATTTTCACATCTTGGATTCAGGGTCATCACAGATAGGGAAATCCTGTTTTGCGGAAAAAATGTAGAGGCGAAAGCGAAATGTACTTTTGCACTTGTGTGACGCACCACCACGCCCAACCCCAACCGCCAATGATTGTTCGAACATTATCCGTTCCACAACAGCCACCTGGAATGGGGCGAAATTAGGAAGATGGCAAGGCTGGTGATCAGAAGGAAAGGATTATGGGTGAAAAAGGTAACAGGAATCAACATGAATGGTGCACCAGTAGGCCAATGATTAGCTGAAGGACCGGATCACCTCCCACAGATGCATCACTAGCCTGCCCCATTTATTGGGCGACGGCGATGGGACGTTGCTCAACTGAGTTGAGTGAAGCTAGTCATAAGTACGGACAAGATACAAGTGCATTTTCAGAAATATTTACACGAACTAGCAAGATTTAGGTGGGGACGGGGAAACTTTTCTGTCCATCAATCAAATTACATGCTCAGGTATTCACCGAAAAATGTTGCGGCACCAAGTGACGCGTGGTCATTCAATGGGGAAGAAAGCCTCTACAATTTGTTGCGCACATTGTGGGAGACGCGTCAAGCGGAGGATTCTAGTGATTTATGGGGCAATCCCAACCAAAAGCACACACCCGACAGACGATCTTCCACTGAATGGAAGGACATCCCATTACCGTTTTATTGCACTACGCTAGGACCACATCTTGCTCCCCGACTAGCAAACACCTTGCGACGGCGAACTGTGCTGGGGTTCAACAATACTCTAAAAAGAGCGGTCTTCCGCTATTGGTGGTTGGAGTAGCACGCATCAGGGACAACAGCCATGACACAACGCGATTGTTACAGCGACATCGGTGTTGCTGAAAATACTTAAATATCCTACCACGCAGTTCTAAACGGGGAAAACGATGGCTTCCAGTGCGGCTAAACGACAAGGTTAAATCCTAAGCGCCATACATTGATACATGTTCGTTATAGACGGGCCATCAGAAGGGTCTCCTCTGAAACATGGTTCCTCATTTGGAGAAATGCGTCAGTCTAAAGAAACTAATCTCCCTCGGATTCCGTGAAATCGCCCAATAGAAAGTGTCAACGATTGAAATCACGCGCTTCGAGCCACAACCATATCGTTCCACCGGTGACGGAGCAAATGAAATATAGCAAAATAGCAAGGATGTGTCGGGGAAAGCGGTAGGCTTCTGGGTTGATGTTGACTTGTTGACGAATCATACACCATTCTACACAAAGTAAAGTCTCCATCTAAAGAAGCCGGAGACCTAATCTTCATTTTTACTGTATCTCATTGGCGCCACTTTATCCCACAGCCCTACAACTGTGCATCTTGTATCAATCATGCCACAGTTCAAGAGTAAAAGGCTAGTTGGGGGAATAAGCTGTCCTGAGGAATCCGTTGTACCTATGTTCGTTGCAGTCGTGCCGCGGTTTTACCTTCGCTGACCTATCGTGAGGATTGGTCGGTCACTCCGGGCAGCGCCAGCCTGTTCATTTCTTCAGTTTATCGCCTGATCACCAAGCTTGACATTTGAAACGGAAACGCGTCAGACCAGCAAAGGTGCCATCGTCAGGAGACTGTTGCTGATTTCTTGTGTTTACATACGGAAACCAGAAAAAGCTTGGTGACGATACCAACGTCCACATTCTTATCGACAAGCACGAAGGTGAAATCAAGATCCAAACAGCTCAGTTTCCTTCTGCTCAATCTTTACCGTTTTTATAATTTCACCGGTATGTACTTCGGCTGCTCTTGGTAGTTCTCTTCGATGTCAGGTTTCCTTGACTCTCATTAACTGGTACTCAGACTGGGGCTCGCTGTGACATTTCTTTGTGGTAGCACAAATGTTCACAAAGATGGCGCATCCTGATGGAATCAATTCGACTCATCCCATTGCAGTCGTATTCAATGACCGAACAACGACAAGACTACAGAGCATACCGATTGTTTGCGAAAGAACACAAAGTACGGTCATGACGCGACAGATAAGAGGAGGGACTGTGCAGAGCGTGGAACGACCAGCGGGTAGATGGCACAACACGAGTTAGGGCGTCCGTTAAAACCAAAATGGCACAGATGAAGTTGGGCACCGAAAACTGAAAACTACGGGAGAAATTTTCACTCCCCTGAGTTCAACCAATGAAAATTATTTTTTTTGCCTCATGGCCTCTAGTAATAGCGCACCGAAAACTGAAAACTACGGGAGAAATTTTCACTCCCCTGAGTTCAACCAATGAAAAGTAATCTATTTGCCTCATGGCCTCGTAGTAATAGCAGTGCAAGAATCAGGAAGAATACAGGACATCGTTTTCACCTACATCCTCCGTGCCGGGATAAAATAAACTGTGTAAAAATAAACTGAACAATTCTTTCGCAAACTGAAGAAATACCAGAAAACTGAATGCTATAGCCCACATGTCACCCGAATAAGCCTGTTTCACAAGGTATGTGCTAACGGTCTTGAACGAAAGGAAGACTGAGGGACCACTGCTCTAGGCATAAGATCAAATCTAACTTTCCAAGTATGTCGAGCAAAGGTAGTTACCTGATATCACCAAGGCTTCGCTTGGACCAACAGTATGTATGTTCCCCATTGAAGGCCTGAGATTCGATGCTCTCACTGGGACTGCAAAAACGGGTAACGCGATCTACAGAAGGAAGTAGCGCTGGAAAAGAATGGATAAATGGATAAAGTGATACAGCGATACATCAACGGCAACACAAGTAGGAGGCTAGGAAGTCGAAAATCCAGCATGCACGTTGAAGCCTTCGATAGCGAGGTAGTTCGACACGATTCAGTCGAGAATCGGCTTGTTTGTCTTTTGATCGCGAAAAAAGGCGGAAGATAGTACTTGACCAACTATTCAAGTGGATGGATGAATAAGACGGCAAAAGATAAAACAAGATAGTGTCCAGAGGAAGTAAAATGAGTCCAGCCAGATTGTACGGGACAGGACGAAATACCATACATACATAAATCGTTCAGTTGTGACACTTTCGGTGCTCAGCTGCGAGGCCACCTGAAGGAGACACAAGGGCTGAGACATTATCAGGTTGCCCAAGCAACCTGAGATGCGGAAGTTGAGTTCGAACCACGGACCTACTGGCCAGTGTGTTCGCGTCTCAAACACTAAGCACATCGACCTCCGATTTGAATTTTGAAAGTTGCTCCCGCGCTCAAGAAACGCAAAAATAAAGAACAATCGTTGGCCACGGCAACATTTCGGTGCATAGCTGCCATTCAATCCATATTCATTAGAAGGTTGCGGTGCTACTGGATAGTCATGCTCTGGATAGGGGTTCCATAAATACATAGGAGAATAGGGCTATCACTCAACGGCCATAATAAATTTCGCCGGTCGAGTTGCGCGAAATTAAAGGTTTGTGGAAGTAGTCAATCTTGTTGGAAAGCAACGCAAGAGATGAAAACAGCGAATTCGGCAATCTAGGTGTTTTTCTATCGCAAATCTTGAGTCACTTAAAAAGCACTCATCACCAGCATCATTACGGACAGCACGACATCAGTTTTCAACATTGATGCTTCGCTGCCATACAACCATGGTTTATGTGAAGAAAATAAAAAAAGGTAGATAGGAGAGGGACTTTGTGCTAGCCTACTACAATCAGTCCGGACACTCATTCATTCAGACAATCTGGATAGAAACTGACAACACGAACGTCACTGACATCCATGAGCAGACATATCTCGCAGCGTCTCCGAACAATTGGGACCACGCAGCCCCCACCCTGGTAGGCCAGTAGCAACAACAGCACCCAAACGTTTCATACTCCTCTCTCAGGTCAAGAATTGGAGGTCAAGAATTAGAGCAGCGAGAGTCGTACAACGAGTAATCGTGCTACCAGGCGGTCTGGGAGTAAAGCCGTACTGTCCTCTGCGAGAAGTTATCTGGGCTAATTCGTCAAGAAAGAAACATACAATGTGGTACTTGCGGGTGATATGAATGCTCAATTCGGTCGTCTGAGCTCTTTGGAACCACATTTGGGCGGTCATTTCGGAATCAATGCTCGCCGCACAGGCAACGGAGAGCGACTGCTCCAATTGTGTCAGATCCTTAACTGTTTTAGCCAGTACGAACTTCCAGTATGAATGCTCGCATAACTGATGTATATTGCACCTCCGAAACACGCATACGAGAAAGAAGCGCAGTTATGCATCTCAGGGCACAAAACTGATATTGTGACCCTTGCTGCCGATATGAATGTCCAACTCAGTCGTCTGAGCCCCTCGGAATCACGTTTGAGCGGTAGATTCGGAGTAGATACTTGTCGCACAGATAACGGAGAGCGGTTACTCCAGTTTCGCGCTGATCATCAACCACTTCTGGTTAGTAAAAACTTTCGACATAAACGTTCGCATCGCGTAACCTGGCGGCCACCAAATGCAAATCAACTGTGGACCCAGTTGGATCAAGTGGCCATCAGCAACCGGTGGATGGCCACAATTCAATACTGCCATTCCTTCTGAGACACACCTTGATTCTGATGAGATAAATAATGATGGTTGAGCTGTAAAACCCTTTCTGTGTCTAGCTGCCATGCCACACAAAGGAAGCACGAGAGCTGGGATGCTGCAAAGTTGTCCAAGCCTAGACAAGGGAAGTCGAGAGGTAGAGGCTGGGTTCGAACCACAGACCTTCGCGATCTAACCACCAAGCCATCTCGCTGTACTGGCAGTGAGCATGTGGATGGAGCGTGGCAAAAGGTAAAAGGAGCTATGTTAGTGGCGTTCAGTGATTCCGACCATGCAACGATGCGTGCACGCTGACAGTTCGTTTCCTTTCAGGACTTCTAAAGTCAGCAAGAAGCATGCCAATCCACCATCTTCGAAGAAGCACCACAGCTCAGCAGTATCAAGCTGAGCTAGCTCAATTGCTCTTGGAATTGAACCAATAATGAGCACTTGGATGAAGGGTGGCGAGCTGTGAAAGGAGCTATTGTAGCGGCTTTCACTGTTGACAGTCCGAATTCTCCGATTCGACCATAAGACCACTAGGTGTCGCCGAGATCTCTGATTATAATTGATAGCGGGAAATCCATACCAGCAGGCAACGCGTACGACGGTCACGCAAATCTCTAAACGGCAAATAGTGAAAAGCCTAAGGAAAGTGGCGGACATCGGAAGCTGGAGAGATGGAGAAGGCTTCTGCTACCATAAATAGATGTGTTCTATACCAGCTGATACGACTGACTGGCCTTCGAAAAGCGGCGATCAGTGAAACGATAAATGAAAGAGGCAGTTTATTATTTCACTCGCAGAAACGTCGACTGGAAAGATCAGCCGAACGCTTCGAAGATCAAATTAGCTGGCCTGCTGCAACTCAGCCTGTCGAGATAGCACTACGGGAGAATGGAATGTAAACTTTAATCGCCCGCCGGAAGAGATAAATTACGAAATATCGGTACTCAAACGTGAGAAAACACCAGGACCAGACGGTCTGTATCCAGTCCTGTTTAAAGAAGGTCGAGAAACCCTGGTGACCCATCTGAAAAAGCTTATTGGAGCATATGGAACGAAGAGATAGTACCTGCAGAAAGAGGCATGTCGACAGTTATTCTTATCTTCAAAAAGGGTGCGTGGACGTTGTGTGAAAGCATCAACCTGGTAGCTGAGGCATCGAAGCACCCCTCTGGTCTTATCCTTCGATGATTGAGTGAACAAACGGAGAGGCAGATTCGTGGAAACTAAACTGGGTTACGTCCTGCAAGAGAATGCATCGATCACATCTTCACCCTATGACAGATTTTGGAACAGTGACACTGCTTCCAGCAACCAACAATGGTCGTCTTCCTTGACTTGAAAGCTGCCTTAGACCATGTGGACCTTAAAGCCCTACAGCAGTGTTTATGAGTCAAAGGTGTCCCCGACAAATATACGGCCATCCTTAAGGCGCTATACGCCAACTCCCCGGGCTGTGTGAAAGTCTAGGGAAAGCTCGCACCTGAGTTCACCACATCAAGTTGTAAGACTTGGCTGTCCTCTTTCAATCTGTCCCTTCAACTTTGTCATTGATATGAATATCGAAAACCCGCCATCAATCTCTAATGCATGTAGGGGCGAACCCGAATGTAGTTCCAACCCGACCTCTGCCTCTCAACCTCTCCTGTATAAGTTTGGGCAACCTGAAAGTATCCCAGTTCTCGTGCTTCATTCAGGTGGCATGGTAGTTAGGCACCGAAAGGGTCCTACAGCTGAACGCATGTGGGGTCGAAGTGCTCCCGGGGCGTCCGCTCACAGAAATCGTGTACGCAGACGAAATAGCTCTTCTTGGATCTGGCCCCGTGATAATGCAAATACTATTAAATAATGCAAATTCTGCATTCGCTTCACGCATGCAAGGCGTGAAATGCTACTGCAAGACTGGGTAGGCTCGAACCCTAGCCTCATGCTTGTGGATGAGTTGATTGAGGCAGTAGACAAGTTTGTCTACCTAGACAGCTGTATCGATCCCCAGGGCCTAGCGAAAGACGATATTTCCATCCGGATTGGGAAGGCCAGAGCAATTTTATAAACCTGCGTCACCTATGGCGTAGGCGAGAAATCGGCATAACTGTCAAGTGTCGAGTTTACAACGTTGCGGTGCGATCCACATTGCTACACGGGTCAGAAACTTGGCCGCTGCATGCCAAGGATGTCAAAAGACTTTCAGTGTTTGACCATCAATGTCTTCGGAGAATTGCCCGAGTCAGGTGGTACACCGGATCAGCAATGCTTAAGTACGTCGAATGGTATTCGAAAAATAATAACTCGCATAGGTTGCGCTGGCTTGGGCACGTACTGCGTATGCCAGTCGACCGACTTCCTCAGAGGTTCTTTTCGCACAACCACGTAAACGGTGGAAACGAGTCAGTGAATGTCAAAGAAGAAAAAAAGGACAAAGAAGGAAAGAGCGGTGTATGGCAGCCATCACCAGCAAACCGGCTGCGCTGGTCATTGCCGTCTCCCTGGATTTGGGACCCCGATACAGAACACATCAATAAGTAGAGATATCGTCAGATATGACTCAGTCGCGCAATCAACTGCGCTCGTGAAACCAAGCGATTGCCTTCAATGAACAGCTCCCTTCGCAATAACTGACAGTCCTGTACTTACGCCTCAACTCATCATCTCTTGCCTCCAATGCGCAGCCACCCACCTCACCTCTTCAAATCATTGGCGAAAAAATTGTGGCAGCTATAATCACGGCTCTTACAGCTGATAATGAGGATGGTTCCTCAAAACCACCAGAGAACCGTAGGCGTCCTCAAACTTTTCGACATTGGTGTCTCGTAACACAGGAAGAGTTCACCGAGTGCAGTGAGTAAGCAACCAAATAGTGTGTAAAATGGTAACGAATTCGAACCGTTGGAGCAGCCGAATAAATTGGCCCGACTAGGCCGTTTGGGGCCAACAAATTTGGACAGCATTCCATCGCGCGGTACGTTCGAAATCGG
>NW_008751777.1:1026890-1029560 GCF_000715545.1 Opisthorchis viverrini
TGTCTGATAGGAACGCCTTGATCCAGCGCCTGAAGCTTTTTGTTCGCCATGCACCAATTTTCTTGAAGCTGATAGCAGGACTTCGGGGACTGACGACTATTTCTCCTACGCCTATTTTTCCTCCCAGTACTGTCCAATCCATGTAATAAATACAATAGTAACCAGCCCGTAACCTCGGAAGTTCACTCCCATCAGCCCTTATACATATGATTCCCCTAACCACACTACCGCTCTGAGCGCTTATATAGGCTTTTACTTGATCCATTGTACTTCAATACTGTGTGTGGCAGACCCAGCCCTCGGCCACTAGTCTACCAAGCACAAATGCATCCCTGCTCATTCCACATAATCGCTTGGTGTCATCACCCTAATCGGGGTAGACGTCAAGTTTTTTCTTGCTATGTGTAATAATGTACATTATCCTATCTGATACCTCCTATAACTCACCGTGATTAACTGATCTTCATTGATTCCCTTATCTTCCCCAATTTTGCAAATCGGTAATACCTGACACGTGTGTTGCCATCATCTCACTCTTCCAAAGAACTATTATGCCCCCCTCTAAAACAGCGACACCGGTGAATCTCTACAGTTTCGCTGTACACCATGTTTCGAGATTCCTGTTACCCCTTACCCGCTTTGCTAATCCCTACACTGCATCATGCCTGCTCGCGTTTTGTGACCCTATCCAAAGGTCCAAGGCCACGAGGCCCTGGCGGGTGTTTTAGGTTTTACTTCAACATGACCGCCTGGATCTCGCTAAATCTGCTGCTTCATTTGATCTTATGTTCCGATTCCTCATTTTTAGCTGCCATTTCACTGTTATGTGTCAGGCAGGAAGCCTCTTGCTTAGCCCTCGTTCGCTTTGCTTTTTCTGCCCGTCACCTTCAAATCCTAACGACCTGATCTCGCTCGATATTCTCCAATAACGCATGGTAACTGTGCTTCTCTACCCGTGCCGGTTTAATGGTGATCATGTCTACTTCGGACAATGCCCACTCCTAATGATGCTGTCCTTTCTCCCAACCTAATGTGCCCATAATCCTACCAGCCATGCTCTTATTCTGACTGTCTGACTGACTACCATAACTGACGGTACGCCACTCAAATTTTGGGAAATAAGTATTGCCATCATTCTTATTACTATGAAAGGAAATATCATATCCTGTAACTTAGTAGTTCATCTCATCGTCCGCCTTGGTACGTATCAGCTCCCAGATTTTTGACCCCTCCACAGGTCAGTGCTTCAAGTTCAAAGCCGAAAACATCAAGGAAAGCCCTGGAAATTCGTTGTAACTACACTGAGTCCTTTCCCTTGTCCCGCATTTTCAAAAGGTGATTGATATCAATTTCTATACTTCACCAAAGGCTTATTTTTTCCTAAGATGTTGAGTATTATCGAGTCCGTTAAAGAATTCACGGATTCACGGATTGATAATGATTCCCCTAACCACACTACCGCTCTGAGCGCTTATATAGGCTTTTACTTGATCCATTGTACTTCAATACTGTGTGTGGCAGACCCAGCCCTCGGCCACTAGTCTACCAAGCACAAATGCATCCCTGCTCATTCCACATAATCGCTTGGTGTCATCACCCTAATCGGGGTAGACGTCAAGTTTTTTCTTGCTATGTGTAATAATGTACATTATCCTATCTGATACCTCCTATAACTCACCGTGATTAACTGATCTTCATTGATTCCCTTATCTTCCCCAATTTTGCAAATCGGTAATACCTGACACGTGTGTTGCCATCATCTCACTCTTCCAAAGAACTATTATGCCCCCCTCTAAAACAGCGACACCGGTGAATCTCTACAGTTTCGCTGTACACCATGTTTCGAGATTCCTGTTACCCCTTACCCGCTTTGCTAATCCCTACACTGCATCATGCCTGCTCGCGTTTTGTGACCCTATCCAAAGGTCCAAGGCCACGAGGCCCTGGCGGGTGTTTTAGGTTTTACTTCAACATGACCGCCTGGATCTCGCTAAATCTGCTGCTTCATTTGATCTTATGTTCCGATTCCTCATTTTTAGCTGCCATTTCACTGTTATGTGTCAGGCAGGAAGCCTCTTGCTTAGCCCTCGTTCGCTTTGCTTTTTCTGCCCGTCACCTTCAAATCCTAACGACCTGATCTCGCTCGATATTCTCCAATAACGCATGGTAACTGTGCTTCTCTACCCGTGCCGGTTTAATGGTGATCATGTCTACTTCGGACAATGCCCACTCCTAATGATGCTGTCCTTTCTCCCAACCTAATGTGCCCATAATCCTACCAGCCATGCTCTTATTCTGACTGTCTGACTGACTACCATAACTGACGGTACGCCACTCAAATTTTGGGAAATAAGTATTGCCATCATTCTTATTACTATGAAAGGAAATATCATATCCTGTAACTTAGTAGTTCATCTCATCGTCCGCCTTGGTACGTATCAGCTCCCAGATTTTTGACCCCTCCACAGGTCAGTGCTTCAAGTTCAAAGCCGAAAACATCAAGGAAAGCCCTGGAAATTCGTTGTAACTACACTGAGTCCTTTCCCTTGTCCCGCATTTTCAAAAGGTGATTGATATCAATTTCTATACTTCACCAAAGGCTTATTTTTTCCTAAGATGTTGAGTATTATCGAGTCCGTTAAAGAATTCACGGATTCACGGATTGATACA
>NW_008751777.1:1029570-1031103 GCF_000715545.1 Opisthorchis viverrini
AGCTGCGTCTCCGGACAACAGTTTTTATTTTACTAAAACAGGCCTCCCGCCCACCAAAGAGAGTGATGCCCAGGAGGAGGCAAACCTCACATGCAAACATCGCGCAAAATACGTGGAGCTATCAACGCTTATCTCCGTGACAGGCGACACAGCTGCAGCCATGCACTCGTCAACGAAGCCACAGCCTCTGAACTGAACTGAATCAGATGTACTGGGACAAGCAGCGAAGCCAATCTCCAGCCCCACTCCGTTAAAAGCGATCTGTCTGCTTGTGGACACAACCGTCGCCCAGGGCCCGGACAACCAAAGCCATAAACATGAATACAGCCAACCGGAAAATCCCTCGTATATCCACTTGGCCACGCTGATCGCCGGCGGATCGGATGTCCACACAAACACGAAAGAAGAACGACTACAACGAAACAAGCCGCATAAAATTAGCCAGATTAGAAAACTGCCAGCTGGCATCCAACCCAATGATCAGGCGTCTATCTGAGGATCGCCCTTTAAACGCGCGAAAGCTTGGTCACAGCAGTTCAGGGATGGAGGCCCGAAACAGACTTCCGCCAGGCACCTATTCAACCGACCCTAAACGCATGACCAAGCCGATTGTTGTCGTATCCACTTGTGCTCCTGAAAGCAGGCCGACGAAAACAGCTGCGTCTCCGGACAACAGTTTTTATTTTACTAAAACAGGCCTCCCGCCCACCAAAGAGAGTGATGCCCAGGAGGAGGCAAACCTCACATGCAAACATCGCGCAAAATACGTGGAGCTATCAACGCTTATCTCCGTGACAGGCGACACAGCTGCAGCCATGCACTCGTCAACGAAGCCACAGCCTCTGAACTGAACTGAATCAGATGTACTGGGACAAGCAGCGAAGCCAATCTCCAGCCCCACTCCGTTAAAAGCGATCTGTCTGCTTGTGGACACAACCGTCGCCCAGGGCCCGGACAACCAAAGCCATAAACATGAATACAGCCAACCGGAAAATCCCTCGTATATCCACTTGGCCACGCTGATCGCCGGCGAATCGGGTGTCCACACAAACACGAAAGAAGAACGACTACAACGAAACAAGCCGCATAAAATTAGCCAGATTAGAAAACTGCCAGCTGGCATCTAGGTGCAGTCCTCTGCGAAACCGAGCCCCTTGGGAGCGCCACCAAAATCATTACTTCTTACTGCCGCCTCCCAGTGCTCAGGGCCTCACAGAGACACATTTCCGGTCAAACCGCGCCAAAACACCCAAGAATACAGGAGGGCGAAAGCTTGCCGCAAATCTTTGATCAACAGCAAATCTGATCGACAAAAAGACGGTGCTGAAAGAGCCGCAAGCAGCAATGGTCGAAATTTTCACACACGGGGAAAAAACTGAACCCCAAGGCTCAAAGGCCCGAGCAAACCGGGTTCTCACGGAACGAAAAAACCTCACTAGCGAAAAGCATTTCCAGAAACCACGAAGATAGGAAGCAGACGACATCGACCCAGAGGCCCCTTTGGAGCCTTTAACTCAAACCCGGCGCACAACT
>NW_008751777.1:1033782-1041664 GCF_000715545.1 Opisthorchis viverrini
GCTTGGCAAACAGGTTTTTCACCGTTGACCCAGGAAACACACGGGGAGGACATTGTGAGAACATTTTCAAGCTCACAGCACACACATTAATAAGACAAAATTTTTCTCATTTCAAGTAGTCGATGCGTGGAATGACCTTCCTCCGACGGTTGTACACGCTCCTTCTAGAACCCAATTTAAAGCACTATTAGACATTTATTTATGCGAATCCTCGCGCTGGAAAGCATACTGCTGTGCGTTGAGAACATAAAGAGCAGTGCTACAACTTTTTCACTTGTGCCTTTCAGGTGAACGACAGCCACTGACCGACAATGGCAAAAGCGACCTAAGAAGCTTGGGCAAAAGCCTCGATCCCGTGTATCAATCCGTGGATCCGTTAATCTGTGACTCAGCATTCAAAGTACGTATAGCCGTCATCGCATATTTCCCCTGTAGGACGTCCTAATAGCGCATGGCTTTCATGTGTCTGTTGTGGTGTTATTTCCCCGAAAGCCGTGGAGCACTGTGCATGTATATGGGGCTGTAATGAATTATGACTGTCGCGAGCGTTTGGTCGGATCCACCAGGGTAAAAAAGGGAGGTGCCACGTTTTTCAGACGTTTGGCTGTGGTTTTAGCAACCACAAGTTTTGCCAGGATATGGTGCTGTTGTCAGCCTGTTACCGTCACTTGCATTCTAATGACAAACTGCCTCAGTGTTTATGGAATAATTGAGGCCTATCCGGACCAAGCCCGCTTAGTCGCTTTGAAGCAACTAAGTTTGAATTCTACCTCGCTTAGCATCGGAGACAATTTAACTTACCGGGCAATTTGTGCCTCCGTCAGACACATTACAAACGATGCAGTTTAATTATTCGTCCGATGTCATCCAAATTAGGTTCCCGGTTCCTTCGGAAATCAAAGCTAGCGTAGAAGCCGCATCAACTTGGGGATTAACGGCCATGCCATTGAAACACGTCTTGACGAATTTCCGTCGACCGGGCGATCACATTCTGAATTCATGAGACACGACCCTGAGTATGTTCCATTGACAGGACGATACTTCCGCGAGCATTCTTAGTCCCAGGTGAGATTATTTGTGCCACTTTTGAATTGAATCTGTCGCACTTACTTTCTCGACGGAGACAGTTGGAGTGGAAGGTGACGTTCACCACCAAGACAACAGGATATGATGGTCGCTCTTGAGGCCTTTTTGAGGTTTGTTCACCTTTCACAAGTTATTTTGCAAAATGTGTCACGTTGAGATGACTAAGAAATCTACAACACAATAGAATCAAACTTGAAATTGATTAGATACCGGAATTCGGAGGCACGTTTGCATAACGTAAGTGGGTGCGAATATCCGCATTGCGTGACAGTTAAATGTGAACCACGAAGACGGGACAGTTGAATGGATTCTCCGCCACGGTGCATAGTTTGAAACGCTCACATTTTCAGTAGAATCTACGGGTTTACTCGATGAAATCGTCGCTATCCATGTGACCAATCTTGATACACCTATGAAGAATAATAAACAACGAAACAACAAAATTCGAATAGTTGTGTGAGGACATCAAATGTATCTGTGAAGCCATGGTCAGGACAGAGTTTAGGGACTTGCAAATTTGTGAAGCCACCGCGCTAGGCTGCCCTCAGGTTACGAGGCAACAGTGAAGAGCTCCATGCGGCATTGAACCGAACAGAGTTCATTTAATAAGTTTCCTCATATTTCAGGAATCGAGATTCGCGAGTTTATTTAGATTATGCGTTGAAATTGAATTCGGTAATCACGCTGGCGGCACCATTTTTCGCAGGAAACATACAACCGGGTGTTTTTGTAGTGCTCGGCAGAATAGCACGCATCAGATGCTTAATAGCACCCACTTGAGCTACTTTGACTGTCCTTGTTGCTGTTGTAAATGTACTTGAAGATGCTGTGCTCAAAGTGATACTGCCATTTCGGGTTGTTGCCAAATGTGACACCTTACCGACACTGCATTTCTCATGTCGGTTGTCAGCTTTCTGCTTCACCCAGCTTGGCACATCAGAAGGCGGAGTAGCTTGATGTAGCCTCCAAAGGAGCCGGGGGAGAATTATTACAGCAAAATTTGTAAGTCTGCCACGGAGTTTTCTACACGGAAACACCAGATTATTCGTGATATGGTGAGAAGACTCGAGCTAACATGGTTGGTCCCTAGTTTCCAATATTTTGGCCAACCATTGCACGTCAGTACGTAGTTCACGCCCATCCGCGCCACTGGTCGACCCAACCTGGTTGTCACCCAACTATACTGGATTGCCCCAGGAAAAAAACAGCAGTCCTTACTGACGTCGCAAATCAGTACCAGCAGCTAGCGACGGTGGCCGCAAACGCATCCCTTATGGGTCGCATAATTAGGAGCCTAAAAAATGACGGAAAACGCCGGTAGATTTTAAGGGCTCATGGTGTGGAAAGGGCTTTTGCTGCATACAGTGACCGCGACTTTGTTTGGTTGGCCAATCGAGACGGTGTCAGCGGAAGAATGCGAAAAAAGTTGGCACGGGCCGAACCGCGCAGTCATCGTCCTAGTCGACGGACTTAGTACATCTGAGATCACTGGTAGCGTGTTTGCTGGGACTTCATGGAGCGGTTTGACTGACCTTGGATACAATCAATGGAGGGACCCTCCAAGCTGAATGGTGCATCAAAGCTAATCATCCATCAACAGCAGGAGTCCAGTGTGAAATCCCACTCCTCACGTGCCAGGGCGTCCAACCCGGGTGGCCTGCATTCTGTGATTTTCAAAGGTGTTCCAAATCTACAAAGGGCAGTATGCAGGACTATATTATGCCCGACTGACGCAAGATGGACGTAACGCTTACTAAGCGTGTACAGCAAACTACTACAAAATGGTTGCCGTGCTTAAATCCGCGGATTATAAAACGCGCCTCGCGTTACTTGACCTCTTTCCCCTGAAGTATCGCTGAGTCCGGGGAGACCTAATACTTACTTATGCCCTGTTTGAACAAGTTTTAACCAACAGATTTTCCACCGGTGACCCAGCTAAAACTCAGCGGAGACGTGGTGAGAAGATTTTAGAGCTCAGACAGCACACCTCCACTAGGCATCAGTTTTTTACCTTCGGAAGTTAGTGCGTGGAATTATCTTCTCCTGACTGTTGTTCAGATAACGTCTAGAACAAATTCCAGGGCACTTTTAGACGCCTATTAGTTGGGCCCTCGTTGTGTGGAATTATCTTCTCCTGACGGTTGTTCAGATAACGTCTAGAACACATTCCAAGGCGCTTTTAGACGCCTATTAGTTGGGCCCTCGTTCCGTCATGCTCAGTGCCCTGTGCTGAGAACTCAACGGGCAGTGCTACATCCTTTATTCGCTTGTGGGCTTCAGGTGAACTGTAGCCACTAAACAATAGAAACAGACACGACCCGACAAGCTAGGGCGAAATCCTCCATCCTATGCACCAACACGTGAACCCATAAATCCGTGAAGCAGCTGACATCATTACGGAAGAATTGGAACGAAAACAGTGTGCTGGAGGAAGGAATGCTTCTACTTTGATACCATTATTTAAAGTAATCTTGGGAACACGCAAAAATGTTCCCTCCAGGTTGTCATTTCCTTCGGCAACACAACATGCAAAAAACCGCTGGATGAGTGCGAATAAACGGTGAACAGTTTCCAGAGTTCATCACATTCACATCTGTAAATCAAGCCTGCCCTCTCGCCGCCATACCTTTTCAAACTTGCTATTGAAGCAATTTTTAAAAGTCCCCCCTCTGCACCTGGGGATCGAACTGCCCCGGGAACATTCATTCGCACATACAAAATTTTCACGAAATACCTCCTGAGCTTCAAAAATTTCTTCGTCCGCAAAACAGTCCTTTTAACTCGGACGCAACAAAGGCACTTCGAGTGGCAGTGGTTTCCAAATAAAATTATTATTATTATTATTATTATTATTATATGTCAGGGTCTCCACCGGGCCCTCCCGAGCTCGACGTAGTTCAGTGGTGAGAACCCGGAATTATTTGCTGGATTGTCAGTGGTTCAAACCCAGCTTTGGTATTTCTGCTCGGCACATAGGCTTCAGTGACATACACTGCAACAGCCATCGGCGGACCACCGGAAGAGTGTTATAGAGTCCTTTTAGGACGCAACAAAGGCAGGGTCTCCACCGGGCCCTCCCGAGCTCGACGTAGTTCAGTGGTGAGAACCCGGAATTATTTGCTGGATTGTCAGTGGTTCAAACCCAGCTTTGGTATTTCTGCTCGGCACATAGGCTTCAGTGACATACACTGCAACAGCCATCGGCGGACCACCGGAAGAGTGTTATAGCAAAACGTATGTACATTATTTCAGCGATGGGATTCCCGTTAAATCGTTCCCGTTTTGGCTTACTTAACAATCCTTGAAAAATCCCCAAAGAAGTTCCCTTAGCTCGATCAACGAAAATAACCTGACAGCGCTAAATTTGAAGGTAACTAGCCCTTGTCACCAGTGCGTCTCAAGCGACTATAATAAAAAGCCATATTCTGCGACGTAAATCCCCATTGCCATAATCAGTCACAGCGTCACCTGAGTTTTCCACCAAAGCTTCGCTTCTGCACAACCAAAATTTGATCGAGGACTTATTGTGAAGAAAAGATTAAAAATGTGTGCCAATAGGAGCTGGTGCTAGTCCAATGCTATCATTCCAAGATGCCCCTGACTCATTTGTGACAATCTGGACAGCAGCTGGATTAGCTGGCATGACCTCCATCGAACAAAGTAGACACCACGTGGCCCCCCCCAAGAAGGCGGATTGCTTCGCAGCAATCTTTCGTAGGATATTTCGTAGGGTGTTACATGCTCAGCCTCCGGGTTAACGTTTAACCATTCCCGATTGCGCCACTTCAGATTAGGAATCGAAAGCAGCACAAACAAATTTTTAGCCAGCATTCACAACACAAAGACTATTAGTGATGACGTCCTCTCCAAGCTGGTAAGTGGCAGTGCGTCAGGCGTGATCATAACTGTACAGTAAGAATAAATGCTGAATAAATGATGTTAGTTGTGAGTGTCCAGCAATACGCGAAAACCGGACAGCCACAGGAATCGACACAACCTGAGTGCCGCGAAGACCGAGGAAAGAGAAGCACACTTGTTAGTATTTTTCAGCTTTTAAGAGACATACCAAATATAATAAAATTAGGCTGTTACAATACGAAAATTACGGATTATAACACATAAGGTGTAGTGCAACGCTTGAGGACCTTGCCATGTACGTGATAAGAAACTGAAAATAATGGAAAATAAGAAACAATAACATAGAATCTGGAAAAGCAACTGAGACACCGGGACGCTTAAACGATGTTCAAAAGTTTGGACTGGTTTCCTCAACCTACTTTCACGACTGCTTTAATCCATTGAGGACACATCATGGCTGTCGAAATATCAATTCCATAGTGCGAATACTGGGTTCATGGTCGAGGACATGAAAAACGTGAAACTGAAATCTGAAGGTCATACAATATGTCCTAGCTGGCGTGCGGTTCATGCACATGCCGGCGTTCTGATTTGTCAGTTGTTCGCAAGCAAGGAGGCGCTTGCATACAAATTGCGTTTGTGCACAAGCCAAGAAAAAACAGGTTAAATGTTCAAAGCGCACGAATTAAGATAAGATGGATTGTCGAAGCAAGCGATAAAATGGTCCGAAACAGTTTGGAGAATTTATTCCAGGAGATCCCCATTTGCCCACATGAGGTATGTGTAGTTTGGCGTTTTTAAAGTTAATACATGAGCTTGACATTCTAAAACATGCCCACGTGCCTTGAACAGTGTGAGCCCTCTCTTCAAACAAACATTTTTGACCAGCTAGACGACTTCTCCCAATAGGAGTTTGGCACGAAGTCGGCGTTAGTTTTTTACGAAATCTCGCTTCAAACTTAATTTTAGGTTGCTTTAGATCATATTTTTACGTTGTTTATGACTCAGTAAAAGCGGAGGTGTTCTGTTTAGGGAGGTGCTAACGGGAAAGTCCAAAAGAAGCCAGACGACGGCCCTTGGATTCACGCCGTTCGCCACGTCAAAGCTTGTGCCGTTAGGCCTCGTATGTTCGCGCATGGATCACGTGACTGGGACCAGCTTGATTTTGTCTGGATCCCACTAAACAGTGGCCTTTGCGCTGTGCGCTTGTCTGGTTCAATCCGTGGTAAAAAAAACCTTCATCTGCTGCACCCTTCCGGTAACTAGCTGCCATACGACTCGGAGGAGGCCCGAGGGCTGGGATACTGCCAGGTTGCCCAAGCCTAGACAAGGGAAATCGAAAGACAGGTCGCGTTCAAAACGCGGACCTTCCTGTCAATAAATCCGCGCTGTACCCACTAAGCCATCTCGCCCCAGCGAAGTGGTAAACGGTGTTTGTCTGTTGTATCAGCATAAGCCCCGGCACATATTATTTCTGAGACTGAGAAGGGCGAGTTCTATCAAGATCTCTCACGACTGCTTCGGCCGACAAGAAGGACAAAATGACAAACCTGGTGGGTGATATGAATGCCCAAGTTGGACGACTAGGTCCGGAAGAAGCACAGTTAGGTTATAGACTTGGAGTCGATGCTGAGTGTAGGGATAATAGAGAGCGGCTTCTTCAGTTGTGGGACAAAATGACCTGGTGGGTGATATGAATGCCCAAGTTGGACGACTAGGTCCGGAAGAAGCACAGTTAGGTTATAGACTTGGAGTCGATCGATGCTGTAGGGATAATAGAGAGCGGCTTCTTCAGTTGTGTGCAGATCATCGCCTGTTCCTGACAAGTACGTACTCCCAGCACAAACGCACACACCGAGTTCCTTGGAGGCCCGCTACCACAAGACAGCCGTGGACTCAATTAGACCATATGGCCATCAGTTACCGATGAAGAGCCTCAGTTAAGGTTTGTCGTTCCTTCTAGGGTATGCAACTTGACCCTCATCACACCGTAGTGCGGGCCCGCTTAGCAGTTCGCTTTCCGCCAGCACTACGCGTGCCCAAAGAGATCCGTTCATAAACTTCTGCAAGTTTTAATAGCTCAAGAGTATCGAGCTGATCTGGCTAGAAAGCTACTGGAAACGGACAGTCATGTGGACGAAGATTTCTTGGAGGATGAATGAAGGCGAGTTAGAGAAGCGATGCTGTCAGCTTCTAGAACTGTTTGTCTAATCCATCCAACTCGACTCAATGAATACTGGATATCTTCGAGATCAGCATATCTTATTGCTGCCAGAAAGCCCATACCAGCAACTAGCGACTATGATGGCGCACGCAGATCCCTCAAACACTGGATAATCAGGAGCTTGAATAATGACAGAGAACGCTGGTGGATTTCGAAGGCCCATGAGATGGAGAAGGTTTCGGCTGCGGGCAACAGCGGCGCCCTGTTTCAGCTGATCAGATCGACGGGTCAAGAGAAGGCAGATGTCAGTTAGACAATATGCGAAAAAGGCAGAACAGAAATTCCCTTCCTCAATCGCTGTCTTGAGCGGTGAGCTGAGCACTCTCAAGAACTCTCACCTGGTCTCCTTCAACACAACCGCTGGAAGAACGAAGCGGGCCCGAATGGAACATTGACACCAACCCACCATCAGCAACCGAAATCCAGCGTGCGATTTCAATCCTGAAGCACGATAAAGCACCTGGCCCGGATGGTCTACACCCCGCGCTGTTCAATGAAGGTGGGGAGGTCCTGCTGGACAGTCTGACAACCATACTGCAGATCTGGAACGAAAACAATACCAGCCTAATGAGGTTCCTCGACCGTCATCCCAGTTTTCAAAAAGGGAGCCAGAATGTCATGTGAAAACCACCATGGTATCAGCCTGGTATCCGTTGCATCTAAGGTGCTCTCTGGCATTATTTTGCGCAGGTTTATGGATTATCGGGAGAGACA
>NW_008751777.1:1041744-1057394 GCF_000715545.1 Opisthorchis viverrini
CGATATTGCTCTCCTTGGTTCATATCCTTCCCAGATGCAAACGATTTTAAATAACCTAAATGACTCTGCCGCACAGTTTGACATGCGCTTCATACCTGCAAAGTGCTTCTACGTGACTGGATGGGATCGAACCCACACCTCATGTTTGCAGGTGAGCCGATCGACTTGGTAGGTAAATTTGCTTACCCTGGCGGCTGCGTAGGTCCCGGTGGACTAGCTGGAGATGAGAATATTTCTCGAATACTAAAGGCCGAGTAAGCTTTTGCCTACCTCCGGCACCTATGGTGCCGAAGTGACGTCAGTTTATCTGTCAAAAGAAGCGTTTACACTGCGGCGGTGCTTTATGGATGAGAAACGTGGCCCCCATATGCAAAGGACATACGGAAGATGTCAGTGTTTGACCTTCGGTGTCTCCAAAGCATTGGTCTGATCTGGTGGCAACATCGGGTTAGCAATGCTGAGGTACACCAAATAATGTTGGGAAGAAGGAACTCTCCCACCCTAGATAAATTACTCACGCTTCACAGGTTACGCTGGTTTGGAAATATACTCCGCATGCCAGAAGACCGTCTGCTTCACAGAGCTCTTTTCTCCCAGCCCTTTGCTGAGCGGAGGCGACAGAGAAGTGCACAGTGTATGACCTGGCAACGAAGTATGAAGACACTAACCAGTAAACTTGTTCGGGTGGGCAACTGCCGCCTCCCTGGATGGGGACCCCGGAACTCAAGTCACCAGTGGTTAATGACACTGGCGGAAATGTCCCAGTCGCTTAGTTATTGGCGCTTGTGCGTCAAAGCTATTTCCTTCAGTGCGTAGCTACCCGAACAAACCGAACATGACTTCGCCTCCATGACTTGATTGTATATTCCACTTTCCCGTTTTCTGTTGATCGAAACTGTAGCAGGTGGAACCAATGTGCATATGGCACAAGTTTAACAGCTGATACATTGAACTCCATTGACAACGCAGTCGAGTGGACAGCTGCAGTCTCCGTGGCTGGGGCCCCGTTATCCAACTTATCAATGGTTAATGGTCCTGTCAAAAATGACCTGATCGCGCAGCCAGTGGCGCTTATGCATGAAAGCCTCCGATACTTGGCTGTGTCCCATATCCTCCGAATTGCTGGTGATCGAAACTATAGGAGCTGTAACGAATGTGCCTACCATGAATGGTTTACGGTTGATAAATTGACTGATATCCTTCTGATCGCTTTTCGCTGGACGTAACAACTCGATGATTTCTCATCCATCTTTGATATGCTTTTAGCTATGGAGTCTGTGGTACCCAATACGAAGTTATCCCACGATATTCCTTGGGTTGAAAAGTACCGGCCCGTCGTCCTGACAGACATTGTGGGCAACGAAGCAACCATTCTACGACTGACTGCATTCTCCCGTGAAGGGAACGTGCCAAATATTATAATCGCGGTAAGTCTTCAGGTGTCGTGGTGATCGATTGCTCCATTTAGGGACCGCCAGGATGCGGTAAGACCACCAGTATTCTTTGTTTGGCTCACGCCCTCATCGGTAGTTCGTACAAGGAGGCCGTACTCGAACTGAATGCTTCCAATGATCGTGGAATTGACGTGGTCCGGAACAAAATCAAGATGTTTGCCCAAAAGAAAGTGACCCTGCCTCCGGGACGTCAAAAAATAATCATTCTGGACGAAGCTGACAGGTAAGCATCTTCATAGCTTTTCCTTCACGCTTTCGGTCTTCATCTTTATAGTATTTTGTTTGATTCGTAGCACTTCGTGACACGTCTCCTATTCTTTCGTTACAGCCTTAGGTTACTTTCCATTAAAATCTTTAACGCCGTCAATAGGCCGTTCTGTTCCCTTACTTGAAAAGTCATTGAACTATTGGTAGCTCTGATGTGTCTACTGGGCCATCAGTGAACGCACTAGTGATGTCTTCTCTAGTGATGACGAAACGTTTGCGAGTTAACTGCCAAGCTCGGCGAACAGATCAATATCAATATACCAATACTAAGTAACTACCAGTGACCATCATCATCGACAGCGTAACATCAGTGTTCAACACCAATGATTCGGTGCCTTATAAAAGGGGAGTTAGCTCAACCGCTGCACTTGCATTGAAAATTGATTTCGAGATGCCTGAGATTGTCAGTATCGGCTGACGCAAAAGTGTTGTGGCCGAAACTTAGGAAGGTAAATAGGGTCCTTAACCAAAGCCTTTGGATCAAACGCCTGGCTACAAAGTAGCAGTGTTTGGTGGGGAATAATAGAGCATCACCTTTTTTGAAGAAAAAAGCGCCACGCGTGTTCCAACCCCCGACCCGTCACATCTAGGTCAGGTCTAATCTCTGTTTGACGTACAACCAGTAAGCGCACCCGATCCACCGGAAAAGTGGATGATGGAGTAAAGTCCTACTAAGCGGAGTCTTATGGATAACTTCTTTTGGCCACGCTGACGACATTGGTCTTTTTGGCGCTCCTTTTGACAGCGTCAGGCCTGCACTCGATCGTATTTGTGAGCACCCCACAGTGGTCGCTCTTGGGCTTAACACAAACGAATTTTTTTCGAACTGTTGCGGTTCATCCCAGAACACCACTAGTGCTGGAGACCATACGATCGGAACAACTCGAACCAAGTTGTTTTCCCTTGTCCTACTTCGTGGATGTGTGGCCTGGTCTCTAATTTTCAACAGTGTTCGATGGCTCATAGTGTTTGACCATTAGTGTTTGCGAATCACCCTTACGAAGGGACGGCCCCATTGATTGTCCAAAATAATGTTTGATGTTGCTGTTGGGTGCGCTGGTGGTCAGCCGCAAGCATGTTTTTTCACTATCGGATCAGATATCAGTTTGCGATGCTTGTCGCTTGGAGCCAAGTGGCATCGAAATATGTTGTAACCGTCCTAACACAGGAGCTAGCCGCAGTACACTAAATACGTGTTCCGCGCAACATAGCAACCACAGACACGACTCTCCTTAATGAATACGGTGGAGTAGCCAAACGACTTATACCGAATCTGAGTCAAATCATGAGCTTGTGGTCAACTCGCTCGTGTTTGCTACGTCATTCTGAGGCGGATGAATATGCTGAAACGTGGAAAATGAAGAAAGCAGGTTGTGGATGGATATGAAAACAGCGTGAACTTTAGAGCGAGATCTCGGATGAGATGATGCGCGATAGATTTACGACATGATTCGACTTTCCCTCGTGACTCGGACCAAGGGGCATTTCCAACTTTTCCGTAATTTATTGGGAATTATTCTTCTTTCGGACTTCTCTCTTGCGATTCCTGTTTCTCTAGTCAGTTTGTTTCGGAGTTCATCTCTCATCTAGGATTCCAGCAATCTTTGATCCCATAGTGTTCACCAGCCAATCAATTGGGTTTATCAGCTATAAATCATGTACCTCGGGTACATTGGTTCCATCTGTTGCAGGTTCGATTGCCGGAAGGTGGCATAGCGTGGGAGATACGGCCAAGCATTGAAGGCTATGGCGTGTTCAGTTAGTTCTGGGCAGCTGCGCATTAGGAGTGCTAGCTTTGATGCAGGAGTACCACTGACTATGCGATTGGGCCATTTCTTTCAGTGTCGTTAACCATTGATGTTTGAGTCCCGGGATCTCCATTCAGAGAGGCAGCAGTTGTTGATCCAACTAAGTTTATTGGTCATCGTTTTCACACTTCGTTCCAAGGACATGCACCATCCACTTCATCCAACACGTGGCTGGGCTGAAAGAGCTCTGCCAGACAGATAGTCCTCTGACATGTGGAGTACATGTCCTAACCAGCGTAACCTGTGAAGCGTGACTAATTCGTCTATCTTGGGAAAGTTCCCTCTTCCTAGGACCATCTGGCGTACCTCAACGTTACTAATCTGGTGCTCCCACCAGATCCGACCAATGCTTCGGAGACACCGATGGTCGAACGCTGACAGCTCCCTATGTCATCTGCACGTAGAGGCCACGTTCCCGATCTATAAAACGGTATGGACCGCACTGCTGTAGTGTAAATTTTGCTGTTGATTGATTAACTGACGTCACGTCTGCATTTGGTAAAAGGTGCCCTGTCTTTCCAATCCGCCGGGACTTATACAACTTCCCAAATAAACAAATTTATCTACCACATCGATTGGCTCGTCTGCAAGTATGTGCATTGACTCCGATCCCACCCAATCTTGTTTCTGCCCCCTTAGACTGTGAAGTTGTGAAGCGCATGCCATCTCTCCAATAGCCCAGAGGGAAAAGTAACGCAGGGGGTAGCACTTTTGACATTGATCCAGGCTGCCTGATCGGCATTCAGTGAATACCGATCAACATCGACCGTCCTTCTATGAAATGCTTTGTGGCGTGTCTGAACACTCATAGGCTTTTGCTGAATTGATTGAGTAGTTGACTGGTCCGGGTGCTTTCCGGCTTCCCTGTTGAGATTTTGGTGGATTCTTAGGGTCCCAGTAGGTTCAGGAATCTGATCTCTCTGGCAGTTACACCTCCCATCTACACTGCCAGGGTGCCCTACTGGCTGTGTTCGAACTGCTCACTTCGACAGGTGTGATCAAAAGAGAAACACGGATCACCTTCCAATCACAAATCTACCCGTATGATAAGTTAATTCACTGAGAGAATCCGTGCGTTGTCTTTACAGAACTTTGAGCCTGCATGGAACCATGGTCCACCGTTTCGTCGGTCCGTCCGAAAAATCAGTGGGCATGTTGTAGATAGCATCCCTCTCATATCACCTACCAAGCTTACTCGACCAAGATTGAAAGCACATTGAGCAACGCAGTTTGGAGGAATTCGACAGGCACCACATTTGTCCTATTCGGTCTCTTTGTCAATGATATTCTCTTGGGACCTTCCTGTAAGTATGATGATCAAGAAATTAACGGGAGCAATCGGTACGCTAAGGGCAATTCAAACCATGGTCTTATTTGGTTTTTGCGCTCATATCTCAACTGATGCTCAGTTTTTCTTGACACCAGCTTTGAAAACATCACACAAACACTTTCCTTCTTACTACCAATTTGCGTTGTTAGCATGACTGAGGGTGCGCAACAGGCCCTAAGACGCACAATGGAAATCTACTCGCGCACCACACGGTTCGCACTGGCCTGCAATGACTCTTCAAAACTTATCGAACCCATCCAATCCCGATGCGCGGTTTTACGCTACGCTCGCCTGACCGCGGCACAAATTATGGCCAGATTACTTGAAGTATGTCGTGCGGAAAGTGTTTCCTACACGGATGAGGGCTTGGAAGCAATTGTATTCACGGCGGATGGTGATATGCGACAGGTGAGCGTTGACCATGCATATCTCGTCTCGTTTTTTCTACTCTCAACGTTCTGTCGTCCCTCCATCTTAGTACGTCCCTAGTCTTCGTTTCAGAAAGTTGTATGGTGGTCCTTCCGAATATGAGGTACACTTCAACTCAACACTTGGAGAAACGAGTGGTAAACTGCTGTCCGTCGACAAACAACTGTCGATTGGTAAATACGTGAACGCTTCTTAGCCGCAACGCGAATGGCGACATTCTTTCGAAGTTGTTCCCTCTCTATAGACTATTTTCCATGACCAAACGTTTTCTGGTAACCTGTAGGCTCTGTTAGTTAAGGAGTTTTTACATGAACTTGCCAAAGATTCTTTCCATAATACGATACTATCAGACGTGACAACGTTCGCTTAAAAAGAATCGTTCAGCTGTAGTAACCTTCCGGTGCTCAGCTGCCACGCTAACGAAAGCGGGAAGGTTGCCTAAGCCTAGACAGGAGCAGTCGAGATGCTGAGGTTAGGTACGGACCTACCAGTCCGTAAGCTGGCGTCTTAACTATGCTGAGGTTACGGACCTACCAGTCCGTAACCTGGCGTCTTAACCACTGCACTATCTCGTTCGGTACAAATCGGATGTTTCGAAATGTCTGTCAGTCAATTACGGTCACCCATCACAAGCCCAACCTAATTTTCACACCTTGTAAAAACGTGTCACGAAGTTGAGTTGGTCGTGGTAGTGGTCGCCTACCATCCACGTTGAGCGGGGGACAATTTCGCCGAAATTAATTTCGTAATTTCGCTCTTCCTTCCTTCGTTTTCTTCCGGATCTTCAAGACCGCACTCAGCACAGATGTTATCATATGCTACGAACTCATGCAAACTGGGTACGGTAGGTGTTTCTCCGATGACTTCCGTGCGGGGATCACGCCTCGCGTCATACACACCAATTGCTCGTCGCGGGCCAGGTTGGACAGCTGGAACAGTCCCTGCTTCCCTCCCTCATCCGAGCTTGAAATATCAACAACGGCCGTTTCATCGTGAACGACAGAGTCTTCTGGGCCAGCTGTGACAAGTCCTTTCGGAATCTCCGTCGGAAGGAGGGCAGGAGCATCCAAGTTCAACAATGTAGACGGCGGCAGTTGGTCGTAGTCAGCGATGCTCGTATCCGTGTTCAGGTTGATGGGAGATGGGAAAGTAAATGGGGATAACTCCCGGGTACCAGCCTGCTGTACAAAACTACGATGCCACATGGCATACACTGCAAAATGTCCGGGCTCCATCCGTTGATAAAGTGTTCGAACGTCGTTCAACACCATGTTCAACAAGGCGCTTGGTGTTCGCATTCCATATCTTGGCGCATCCAACGGTGTGAATGAAACAGCAATCGCACCGTTGTTTTCACGGGTCCAACGGGAACACACGGGAAGTTCGGTGGTCTCTACATTCTGTGCCACGGCAAAGTGCAGAAGATGCCGGCAAGGTATGCCAAATTGAACAAACTTCTTACACGTGCACGTTCGGGTTGCATGGGTGATTGTCTCCCGCCGACGATCCATCATGATGGTAGCGTGCTCGTCGCTGCTCATGACCGTAATTGGATGGGTTGAGCTAAAATCAGATGCCATTTTGGAAATGGCGTATGGCATCAAACGACGGCACAATCTATCCAATTCAGGATGGCCGACAATGCAAAGATCACGGCGAGGCGCATCGGATACGGTTTCCTGACGATTCCATATCAAATACGTCGCGCTCATCCGTGAAACCCGTATGGCCTCCCACAGTCCAATTTTCCCGTTAAGTAGTTCCATTTTCAGGCATCGGTGCATGGCCTCAACCATGTTTGTATCGTGAATGCCATAGTTTGCAACTCGTGCAATTCTGCAGCTGGCCCACTTGGAAGCGTTCGGGAGAAGAAACGAATTTATGTACATGAAAAAAGGAGGGTCATTTAAACGAATAAGTTCCAAAAACGCTAAATACTTCCACAATCGGGATGTGTGCATGGCAACAAAAAAACGCGTAAATGATTGTGATCGTGGAAAACGTTTGATAACGTTCCTAAGAATATGTACACGACATAATAAATGATTAGCAAAAGGAAAGACACTGGCAATTGCGTTTCCGATGGCAAGCGCACCGTCAGATATGATGCACTTGACGAGAGAAGCGCTACCGACAAATTCTAGAAAAGTTAGCAGAAACGTTCGGACGTCTGTCTCAGTCTCGCGCCAAAGAAAACCAATGGCCACAGGGAGACTTTTACGACAGCCGTCAACGATAAGCAATTGATACAAAAAATACTTGTGTTGGTTCGTGGAAAAAGTGCTGTCAATGAGTAAAAAATCAGGAAACCGTCTGTACAGTTCGACCATCTCTGAGGTGGAGCAGATGAAGTGAGTCACTCTATTGCTTTCATCCCTCATACCGCGGGCACGGCCCTGTTCGTTGAACTGAGACTACAAGTCAAGAATTTAGGTTACATTCTTGACCCATACTTTTGACTTGTAGTCTCAGTTCAACGAACAGGGCCGTGCCCGCGGTATGAGGGATGAAAGCAATAGAGTGACTCACTTCATCTGCTCCACCTCAGAGATGGTCGAACTGTACAGACGGTTTCCTGATTTTTTACTCATTGACAGCACTTTTTCCACGAACCAACACAAGTATTTTTTGTATCAATTGCTTATCGTTGACGGCTGTCGTAAAAGTCTCCCTGTGGCCATTGGTTTTCTTTGGCGCGAGACTGAGACAGACGTCCGAACGTTTCTGCTAACTTTTCTAGAATTTGTCGGTAGCGCTTCTCTCGTCAAGTGCATCATATCTGACGGTGCGCTTGCCATCGGAAACGCAATTGCCAGTGTCTTTCCTTTTGCTAATCATTTATTATGTCGTGTACATATTCTTAGGAACGTTATCAAACGTTTTCCACGATCACAATCATTTACGCGTTTTTTTGTTGCCATGCACACATCCCGATTGTGGAAGTATTTAGCGTTTTTGGAACTTATTCGTTTAAATGACCCTCCTTTTTTCATGTACATAAATTCGTTTCTTCTCCCGAACGCTTCCAAGTGGGCCAGCTGCAGAATTGCACGAGTTGCAAACTATGGCATTCACGATACAAACATGGTTGAGGCCATGCACCGATGCCTGAAAATGGAACTACTTAACGGGAAAATTGGACTGTGGGAGGCCATACGGGTTTCACGGATGAGCGCGACGTATTTGATATGGAATCGTCAGAAAACCGTATCCGATGCGTCTCGTCGTGATCTTTGCATTGTCGGCCATCCTGAATTGGATAGATTGTGCCGTCGTTTGATGCCATACGCCATTTCCAAAATGGCATCTGATTTGAGCTCAACCCATCCAATTACGGTCATGAGCAGCGACGAGCACGCTACCATCATGATGGATCGTCGGCGGGAGACAATCACCCATGCAACCCGAACGTGCACGTGTAAGAAGTTTGTTCAATTTGGCATACCTTGCCGGCATCTTCTGCACTTTGCCATGGCACAGAATGGAGAGACCACCGAACTTCCCGTGTGTTCCCGTTGGACCCGTGAAAACAACGGTGCGATTGCTGTTTCATTTGCGCAGTTGGATGCGCCAAGAAGTGGAACGCGAAACCCAAGCGCCTTGTTGAACATGGTGTTGAACGACGTGCGAACACTGTATCAGCGGATGGAGCTCGAGCATTTTGCAGTGTACTCCGCTTGGCATCGTAGTTTCGTGCAGCAGGCTGGCCCACGAGAGTCACCCCCTTTTATTTTTCCACCTCCCGTCAACCTGAGTACGGATACGAGCATCGCGGACTACGACCAATTGCCTCCGTCTGTATTGTTGAACTTGGATGCTCCTGCCCTCGTTGCGACGGAGATTCCTGAGGGACTTGTCACAGAGGCCCCTGAAGACTCTGTTGTTCCCGGCGAAGTTGCGGTTGTAGATATTTCCAGCTTGGATGATGATGGGACTATCCCAGCTGTCCAAACTGGGCCGAGACGAGCAGTCGGTGTGTACGACGCGAGGCGAGATCCCCGGTCGGAAACCGTGGATGAAACACCCACCGTACCCAGTTTGCAAGATTTCCTAGTAGATGATACCATCTGTGCCGAGTGCGGCCTAGAAGATCCTGAGGAAAACGAAGGAAGAACCGTCAACTGGGTTCAATGTCCGTATTGCACACGGTGGCACCATCGCAGCTGCCTTATCCAACCCCCCATTGTAACTATATTTTGGTGTTTTTTTGTGAGCAAACTTTCGAATAAATTCAGCTATTCGTCCTTCACCAACAATTCGTAAATTATTATCAGTGGGTTTGATTTGGAAGTGAAGCCTGCTTTAGCCGATGTCCATGGACAGGTTCTAGAAATATTGCGCGGTTACATAATTTCTTAGTAAAGGATGTCCCAGTGAATACGTAAATGGTGCTGCAGTAAGAGTGAAAGGAATGAATCTGAGGAACTGTGAGAAATAAGTTTCGTACGTATATCCGTATAACCCGACTAGCTCGAAATCCAGAATTCAGAAAAGCTTAACAACCAGCACGTATCTATTCGAATTGGCGAATATGTATAGCATGTGGAATATATCACTATTTCCACCAACTGATTTTTTCGTTCCTGTCTGGATACGCCACTCATCGTAAAGTTTGCACTACTACTAAAGCTTTCAGTAGTACATATTCATCGAAGAAAAATCCTAGTTCTCCCATTTCATTGGTTGAGGTGTTCCATAAAACCGGCTGTGCAGCGCGTCCAGGCACACTCGTCATGGCTTCCTCGTCGCAGTCTCTCGTTGCAGCTGCTCCCGTGTCTGCGGAAGAGTACACAGTGGACGTCACCCCCTTGTTCGCGAGTCACCTGGGTAGCCGAGTATTCGGCAACGTTCATGAACTGGTGCACCGCATTAAGCAGTTCGAGCGGTTATCGGGATGGTACTGCAGTGTGCGAAACTCGAAAGCGAATTCCTCTGGTGAGAAAACTTTCATCAAATACCAATGCCACCGGAAGGGGTTCGCACGTCCTCCAAACGAGGGAAAACGACGCCGGCTGCTTGATCACACACATTGTGAGGCGTTCTTTAACGTTGGCAGACTGGGAACCTTCTTTCGGGTTACGAAATCTCATATGGTACACAATCACGAGCTGCTTGGTCCCGAAGCATCTCGGTGGTTTGACCGTAACCGTCGACTGCTGCCGGAGGAACTGGAAATCATTCGGCCAATGCTTGAATGTCGGAGCCGATGCTTTAACATCCGGTTCTATGTGAGGTCGAAGTTCGGTAAATATCTCACAACCAGCGATATCGGCAATATCCGGGCGCGACACATGTTTGGGCGGAACAATCCAAGTAATTCCAATTATTGTTAAAAATAAGTACTTTTTGCAGGTTATATTCTCGACTTGGAGTCGCAGTTCAACGAACAAGGACGAGCCCGCTGTTTGAGGGATGGAAGTAACAGAGTGACCCACTTCATCTACTCCACCTCAGAGATGCTCGATCTGTACAGACGGTTTCCCGATTTTTTACTTATCGACAGTACTTTTTCCACGAACCAACACAAATATTTTTTGTATCAGTTGCTTATAGTCGATGGCTGCCGTAAACGTCTACCTGTGGCCATTGGTTTTCTTTGGCGGGAGACTGAGGCAGACGTGCGAACGTTTCTGCTAACTTTTCTGGAGTTTGTCGGTAGCGGTTCTCTGGTCAAGTGCATCATATCTGACGGTGCGCTTGCCATCGGAAACGCAATTGCTAGTGTATTTCCTTTTGCTATTCATTTATTATGTCGTGTACATATTCTTAGGAACGTTATCAAACGTTTACCACGATCGCAATCATTTACGCGTTTTTTTCGTTGCCATGCACACATCCCGATTGTGGAAGTATTTAGCGTTTTTGGAACTTATTCGTTTAAATGACCATCCTTTTTTCATGTGCATAAATTCGTTTCTTCTCCCGAACGCTTCCAAGTGGGCCAGCTGCAGAATGCCACGAGTTGCAAACTATGGCATTCACGATACAAACATGGTCGAGGCCATGCACCGATGCCTGAAAATTGGACTGTGGGAGGCCATACGGGTTTCACGGATGAGCGCGACGTATGTGATATGGAATCGTCAGAAAACCGTATCCGATGCGTCTCGTCGTGATCTTCGCATTGTCGGCCATCCTGAATTGGATAGATTGTGCCGTCGTTTGATGCCATACGCCATTTCCAAAATGGCATCTGATTTGAGCTCAACCCATCCAATTACGGTCATGAGCAGCAACGAGCACGCTACCATCATGATGGATCGTCGGCGGGAGACAATCACCCATGCAACCCGAACGTGCACGTGTAAGAAGTTTGTTCAATTTGGCATACCTTGCCGGCATCTTCTGCACTTTGCCATGGCACAGAATGGAGAGACCACCGAACTTCCCGTGTGTTCCCGTTGGACCCGTGAAAACAACGGTGCGATTGCTGTTTCATTTGCGCAGTTGGATGCGGCAAGAAGTGGAACGCGAAACCCAAGCGCCTTGTTGAACATGGTGTTGAACGACGTGCGAACACTGTATCAGCGGATGGAGCTCGAGCATTTTGCAGTGTACGCCGCTTGGCATCGTAGTTTCGTGCAGCAGGCTGGCCCACGAGAGTCACCCCCTTTTATTTTTCCACCTCCCGTCAACCTGAGTACGGATACGAGCATCGCGGACTACGACCAATTACCTCCGTCTGTATTGTTGAACTTGGATGCTCCTGCCCTCGTTGCGACGGAGATTCCTGAGGGACTTGTCACAGAGGCCCCTGAAGACTCTGTTGTTCCCGGCGAAGTTGCGGTTGTCGATATTTCCAGCTCTGATGATGATGGGACTATCCCAGCTGTCCAAACTGGGCCGAGACGAGCAGTCGGTGTGTACGACGCGAGGCGAGATCCCCGGTCGGAAGTCGTGGATGAAACACCCACCATACCCAGTTTGCAAGATTTCCTAGTAGATGATACCATCTGTGCCGAGTGCGGCCTAGAAGATCCTGAGGAAAACGAAGGAAGAACCGTCAACTGGGTTCAATGTCCGTATTGCACACGGTGGCACCATCGCAGCTGCCTTATCCAACCCCCCATTGTAACTATATTTTGGTGTTTTTTTGTGAGCAAACTTTCGAATAAATTCAGCTATTCGTCCTTCACCAACAATTCGTAAATTATTATCAGTGGGTTTGATTTGGAAGTGAAGCCTGCTTTAGCCGATGTCCATGGACAGGTTCTAGAAATATTGCGCGGTTACATAATTTCTTAGTAAAGGATGTCCCAGTGAATACGTAAATGGTGCTGCAGTAAGAGTGAAAGGAATGAATCTGAGGAACTGTGAGAAATAAGTTTCGTACGTATATCCGTATAACCCGACTAGCTCGAAATCCAGAATTCAGAAAAGCTTAACAACCAGCACGTATCTATTCGAATTGGCGAATATGTATAGCATGTGGAATATATCACTATTTCCACCAACTGATTTTTTCGTTCCTGTCTGGATACGCCACTCATCGTAAAGTTTGCACTACTACTAAAGCTTTCAGTAGTACATATTCATCGAAGAAAAATGCTAGTTCTCCCATTTCATTGGTTGAGGTGTTCCATAAAACAGGCTGTGCAGCGCGTCCAGGCACACTCGTCATGGCTTCCTCGTCGCAGTCTCTCGTTGCAGCTGCTCCCGTGTCTGCTGAAGGGTACACAGTGGACGTCACCCCCTTGTTCGCGAGTCACCTGGGTAGCCGCGTATTCGGCAACGTTCATGAACTGGTGCACTGCATTAAGCAGTTCGAGCGGTTATCGGGATGGTACTACAGTGTGCGAAACTCGAAAGCGAATTCCTCTGGTGAGAAAACTTTCATCAAATACCAATGCCACCGGAAAGGGTTCGCACGTCCTCCAAACGAGGGAAAACGACGCCGGCTGCTTGATCACACACATTGTGAGGCGTTCTTTAACGTTGGCAGACTGGGAACCTTCTTTCGGGTTACGAAATCTCATATGGTACACAATCACGAGCTGCTTGGTCCCGAAGCATCTCGGTGGTTTAACCGTAACCGTCGACTGCTGCCGGAGGAACTGGAAATCATTCGGCCAATGCTTGAATGTCGGAGCCGATGCTTTAACATCCGGTTCTATGTGAGGTCGAAGTTCGGTAAATATCTCACAACCAGCGATATCGGCAATATCCGGGCGCGACACATGTTTGGGCGGAACAATCCAAGTAATTCCAATTATTGTTAAAAATAAGTACTTTTTGCAGGTTATATTCTCGATTTGGAGTCGCAGTTCAACGAACAAGGACGAGCCCGCTGTTTGAGGGATGGAAGTAACAGAGTGACCCACTTCATCTACTCCACCTCAGAGATGCTCGATCTGTACAGACGGTTTCCCGATTTTTTACTTATTGACAGTACTTTTTCCACGAACCAGCACAAATATTTTTTGTATCAGTTGCTTATAGTCGATGGCTGCCGTAAAAGTCTACCTGTGGCCATTGGTTTTCTTTGGCGGGAGACTGAGGCAGACGTCCGAACGTTTCTGCTAACATTTCTGGAATTTGTCGGTAGCGCTTCTCTCGTCAAGTGCATCATGTCTGACGGTGCGCTTGCCATCGGAAACGCAATTGCTAGTGTTTTTCCTTTTGCTTATCATTTATTATGTCGTGTACATATTCTTAGGAACGTTATCAAACGTTTTCCACGATCACAATCATTTACGCGTTTTTTTGTTGCCATGCACACATCCCGATTGTGGAAGTATTTAGCGTTTTTGGAACTTATACGTTTAAATGACCCTCCTTTTTTCATGTACATAAATTCGTTTCTTCTCCCGAACGCTTCCAAGTGGGCCAGCTGCAGAATGCCACGAGTTGCAAACTATGGCATTCACGATACAAACATGGTCGAGGCCATGCACCGATGCCTGAAAATGGAACTACTTAACGGGAAAATTGGACTGTGGGAGGCCATACGGGTTTCACGGATGAGCGCGACGTATTTGATATGGAATCGTCAGGAAACCGTATCCGATGCGCCTCGCCGTGATCTTTGCATTGTCGGCCATCCTGAATTGGATAGATTGTGCCGTCGTTTGATGCCATACGCCATTTCCAAAATGGCATCTGATTTGAGCTCAACCCATCCAATTACGGTCATGAGCAGCGACGAGCACGCTACCATCATGATGGATCGTCGGCGGGAGACAATCACCCATGCAACCCGAACGTGCACGTGTAAGAAGTTTGTTCAATTTGGCATACCCTGCCGGCATCTTCTGCACTTTGCCATGGCACAGAATGTAGAGACCACCGAACTTCCCGTGTGTTCCCGTTGGACCCGTGAAAACAACGGTGCGATTGCTGTTTCATTCACACCGTTGGATGCGCCAAGATATGGAATGCGAACACCAAGCGCCTTGTTGAACATGGTGTTGAACGACGTTCGAACACTTTATCAACGGATGGAGCCCGGACATTTTGCAGTGTATGCCATGTGGCATCGTAGTTTTGTACAGCAGGCTGGTACCCGGGAGTTATCCCCATTTACTTTCCCATCTCCCATCAACCTGAACACGGATACGAGCATCGCTGACTACGACCAACTGCCGCCGTCTACATTGTTGAACTTGGATGCTCCTGCCCTCCTTCCGACGGAGATTCCGAAAGGACTTGTCACAGCTGGCCCAGAAGACTCTGTCGTTCACGATGAAACGGCCGTTGTTGATATTTCAAGCTCGGATGAGGGAGGGAAGCAGGGACTGTTCCAGCTGTCCAACCTGGCCCGCGACGAGCAATTGGTGTGTATGACGCGAGGCGTGATCCCCGCACGGAAGTCATCGGAGAAACACCTACCGTACCCAGTTTGCATGAGTTCGTAGCATATGATAACATCTGTGCTGAGTGCGGTCTTGAAGATCCGGAAGAAAACGAAGGAAGGAAGAGCGAAATTACGAAATTAATTTCGGCGAAATTGTCCCCCGCTCAACGTGGATGGTAGGCGACCACTACCACGACCAACTCAACTTCGTGACACGTTTTTACAAGGTGTGAAAATTAGGTTGGGCTTGTGATGGGTGACCGTAATTAGCTGACTGACATTTCGAAACATCCGATTTGGTGAAAATTGCCGCACGTCTTCAGGTCAAGTTGTCGCTGTAGGCTAGCTTGCCCGTGGGCGGGGGGTGGAATAGCCTGTGTGACCTCAGGTGAACTTGGTGCTCGCGACGGGCTGAACAATTCCACTTTCACCGGGGTCTCGGCTGGTAACCAGCTGAATCCCCCGTTTACGATGAAGCCAAAGGAAGACAACATGGTCGTGGACTGTTGTTGGAGGGTTGTCAGCCAACTTGTCAGTGGCGTACGTCTTCACACTTTTTCCCTCCCTAC
>NW_008751777.1:1057453-1071714 GCF_000715545.1 Opisthorchis viverrini
TCTCTGGGGATCATAAGTTGCTTACCATAGGTTACCCTCGATAAGTGAACTGTCACGAACTGACTAGACTTTACCGCCGCGTGATGCTTTGTACACCCTCCTAACCCATGGGTAATGCATGTGTGATACTCGCAGTCTCATACCAGGTTGGTCATTGAATAGAGATCTAACTAACACGGTTGGAGGTTAGAATAGATACAGCTACTTGCTTTGCTACTGCTCTGACAGCCTCACGTCAACCACCGCTGCATTGCGGCTAGGCTTTTGAGCCAAAGGCTTTGGTTGAGGACCTTGGTCGTCCTTCTATTTAGGCGTGGGCATCCTGACAGTCTCCGAGCCCACTCACGTTGACAAATGGTCTCATGTTACATCGACCGTCGCGTGTTGTCATAAGCCGGGTTGGCTGACTTGCTGCATACAGCCCGATAAACAGAAAGCCTTCCTGGATGAATCAAGAAACGTCTTTGGAGGAGCATTTATCTCCCAATTTGAAACATCTTTTGAGGAATACCCAAACTGCCCACACCGTTGGATCGCATTTCAGTGGTTGCCGTACCACACGTACAGCCGTCAAACTAGAACTGCAGGGCATAAGCAAAACAAAGCGGGAACATGGCACTGCTGGGAGCGACTTGAACCGATCCACGCTTACTGATCCAATAAATAAATTAATGTGGCAAGCCCTCCACGCATGTCTTACCTCTGATCCTGAGGTCAGTCGATGCTGCGTGGGCAACAGTTCCCCGGTCACTTTGACGCGTAAAACTGCGGTGAATGCGTGCACTGAGTGTGACGTTGTCCTTTGACCTAAATGTATTGAAATCGATTTCATCGATCGTCTCTCAAAACCTGTATACTTAGGCATATGAGCCAAATGCGATCACGTGAATTTGCCCTGGTTTGTGGAGCTTGCTTACGCGTCTGCAGCGCATTTGTGGATTACTCAGGCGTTCACTAACTTTGTTAACACAGTTAAAATGATTTCTGTTCCATGCAGAGGAAACCAGTGCGTCGGGTGACACGAAGGAGTCTGGTCACCGTATCGCTCAATCGCCCCATGGTTGCTGGTCATCAGGAGGATGCACTCATCCAGGCTCGCCAAGACCATCTGTCTACTGCTTCTTGTTGGTGGCTGGTACAAATCAACAGAACTAACCTACTGTGTCTCAACAATCATAAACGGCAAACGGCTCTCATGTAGACGATCGCTGGCAGGTCACTTCACTGACCACGCTTTTTTCATTTCGCTTCCCCTATCCTAATCTCACGGTTTGTCACGATATCATAGCCGGTCGTCCATTCTGTGTTAACACCCACGGATGGTGAGATAGTAACAGTCAGTCTTTGGGGTGTTGGCTCGTTTATCCGTGCGTTATCAACCGTTCGAGTCTTCACTTGTCGTACCTTACTAGCAATACGCGAACGATATTATTCTCACGTCAGTTCTCATGTCCAACCCTTTTTTCAGGCATTGAACAATCTTCAATCCACTCACCAAGGATTTGGAATGGTCACCAGCGAAAACGTTTTCAAGGTACTGTTTTCACGACTCATGTAATTCCAAGTAGTCTAAATTTACGATAACTCCGCTGCGAATCCGGGCATAGATCAACTTTCATCACATCATTTCAGGAAGCGTCAATTTAGACGGCTCATGTTAGTTAGCCTTCCGCCGAGGAGATATCTGTCTTGACGAAGAATTTTCTGTTCTACGTAGATGGGATATACCTTCCTAGTCTTTTTTCAATCGAATGTAGGGAAGGGAACTGTTGTTCCCGTTCACACCGCTAAAACTGACGCAGAGTGTACTTCCATCTTACATGGGTTTATCGCCAGGATATACCTTCTGATATGGGTATCATTCCAGAAGCCTTTCAAAGACGGTTAATAGTTAAACAAGGTATACAAATGAAAACATTGTATTGAGTTGTCCATGACACCAGCCTACCTTGGTAAAGTGGCCCTATCCAGGATCCAGCGGTTGTGGTACGAGCTGGCCGGCAGTGGGCTCGTTCAAAATCGATACTGGGCTGCTGAAAACCGGGTGAGACGTCCGAGGAAATTTTCTGCTATCCGGGGATAACTGGTTGCTTTATCAGTTAATACGGCGTATTTTTGTAAAGTAACGAGCAGATGTGAGTGACTGCAATTACCCCAATATTGATCACTCATTGAACACTTCGTCCGAAAGGTGCCTGTTCCGATAGCTGAAAACCATATGGTGACGATTATCTTTGAGATGTGGCATTTTTTCAGTTTATAGCTGTCCTATAACTCAAAGCACCAGAGCTAAGATAGTGCCACGTTGTCTAGTCCTAGACTGAAGCAGTCGAAACTCCAGTGTTGGGTTCATGTCACGAACCTTCCGGTCAGCAGTTTAGAGTCTTAACGGCTGAGCTCTCTCCACCCGTTAGGTTAATCATACTTTATGTTCCACTTTGCGCTCTTGTGGATTGTGAGCCCAAAGGATACTGCGATTCCCACCTTTTGTTGCTGTTCCATTCAATGGGACTTTAGGCTCAGATTCGGATCAGTTGAAAAGTCTGACCTTCTGTATACATCACCCCTTCCAGGTTTGCGATGAACCTCATCCCATGCTCGTGAAGCAGCTCCTAGACCACTGTGTGAAAAGCGATTTCACTGAGGCGCACAAAATCCTTCGTCATCTATGGACTTTGGGCTATTCGGCAGAGGATATTATGTCAATTTTGTTTCGCGTGCTTAAGAACCACCCAATGGAAGAATACATCAAACTGGAATTCCTCAAGGTTAGTTGAGTGCTAGTCATTCAGGATAGTGAGGTATAGTAGGCACATTCTCCTCATGCACTTCTCCTTTATTTTCATTGAGTTATAGCGTCGCCGGTTAGTATACTCCCTTCTTTCATCTTCGTCACCAGCATTTTGTCACAACAACTGGTTCTGATCTTTACAACCAGACTGCGCCAATCTACTCTGCGGCAATCACGTTGAATCCACGAATATATCCCTTCATCATGGTGATAATGCAGTGAACTGGTGATGATTTGACAGTGGCAGGGGCGTGGGGGTAGCGGAACATTAGTCGTGTTGTACCGGCAGTCCATACTGACCAATGACTGCCACTTTGACGTGGATCGGATGAACTAATGGTCCGGTAGAGTTCACTGGCTTTAATTTTGTTCCTCAGGTTTGAATCGTGGCAGAAAGACGTAATCGGAGTAGCCAGACAGAGCGAAGCGAAGTGAATTCTTGTACCACAATCACTCTCATCGCCAAGCGGTTGGCGATAGTTAGATGCAAGCTCTTCCACATTTATGGAAACGGTGATTTTGCCTTCGTGGAAGGGCGAGTTTGAAAACGTTGGCTGTAAAAGCCACACACGCTGATGACCCGATGGCTCCAAGAAAACCCTAGTACCTTCTGCCCTGCATATCAGGCTATCAAATCAAGAGCTCTCATAGGGCTATCTCGAACAACCTCGGTCCTCGGCCTTGGCAACCTGGAAATACCGTTTCTCACTGCAGCACTTATTTCTCCGTCCCGTCATCTAATCCCTTCTCAACACTCAAACAGCTCGTCTAACTGCCAAACACCCAAAAACCGTTCATATCACCCTTTCGGCGCGTAACTGCCATGTCAGCAGAAGGATGCACGACGGCTGGGATGCTGCCAGGCTGCTTAAGCCTAGGCAGGGGAAGTCCGGAGGCAGAGGGCGCACGGACCTCCGGTCAATAAATTCGCTCTCTAACCACTGAGCCATCTCGCCCTTCAAACTGACACAGACAGACATCGCCTCGCAGTCAGTTACGCTGGTTGGAGACACTACAAGATATGGCTGCCAACCGATGTCAGTGGCGTTCTTGTTGTCAGTTTCTATCCAGATTGCCTGAGTGAATGTCTGGAGGTGTAGGCACCTCGGAATGATTGTGTTAAGCTAGCACTAAGTCCCTCCCCCATCCACCTTTACTCTTTTCTTTACAATAAGGCTTTCAAATAACTCATGGTGTGAAGCTTCGGTGAAGCATCGGTGTTGAACACTGATGTCATGCTGTCGATGATGATGATGATGAGTCACTTACGCTCCTGTTCTTACTGTGTCCACTTTCGACTTCAACGAAACAATTCGCGGTGGCTGACCGCACAGCAGTCCTGGTCTCGTTTTCCCATTTGTTGGAGAGCAAGGGAAGAATTAAAGCACCCTTGGTACACTGTAATGGCTGTCAAACTAAACCGAACAGGAACTGTAAATTGCGGGTTTAGTAGACCGGAATTCGAGTTTCTGAGGCCATAGAGACAGCGTGAGAGTGTAGTGGAAGCCAAATTAGCGAATGCTCAAAGGATCCTGCCAACAGCCTTAGATCCGAGTTAACTGGGTTCGCAGTTCGAAAGAAAAACATTTCCATCAAATCTGTGTCCTTTTCAAATAATTTTCAACCCATTCCTACTTCTACACTCATCCCTGTTGGATTTGCTGGTGTGTTTCTTGCAATGCTTGTTATGCAGTGATTCGGTGGGTGCATATTTTACTGCTGTCTCTAAAGTCACCCCTCGTGCATGGATCACAGAAGAATGGGTTTTTTGGTAATAGGAATTTTTACTCTAATGATTTTGAAAAAAAGCGAGAGGTTTCAATTAGGGCGAAACAGCTGTCGTAGCGTGTACTTCTTTCTGAAAGCAATATGAATGAGTTCACCTTAAAACAACCCATCCGCAGCTGGTTTTAACTAACAACTAGTCAGTTGTTTTCCATGTGGACCTCTGTACGGAATGAGCCAGTTGGGTCGTCCACGTACATGACCGCCAGCTATTTTCATGCTACTGACTATATGTAAGTAGCTGGACTTTGTTATGCTCGATTTAGACCTTCACCCAAGTTCACCACGACGTGAGTGTCAACAATGTCGAATTTTCTCAGTCCCCTATGGTTTTGCAGTTGATTATTTCATCGCCTGTTCAGATCTTTAGATTTTGATACAATTTCTTCCATGCCAGTGATGTACTACACTTTTTTTCTTTCCAGGAAGTTGGGCTCATTCATCTACGTGTTGCCGAGGGTTTGGGCACGCATCTCCAGCTCGCCGGCATGATTGCACGGCTGTGTAAAGTTTCTATGCCACAAACATCCACATAGATTTCTCTGCTTTTTCCTCACGCCAAAGTCCATGCTGTTGCAGATTTAATAAACTATTTTTGTCTCCGTTATTGGGCAATTTATGTTCATCCCGGAGGGGAGGGGCAACATTGCACAACTGCNAGTGTCCGTACGTCGGTCGGAATGAATGACCATCTCCCCTTTCAGAACTGCTGGCTATTATTAGTAAATTTGCTTAGAAACATCGTGATGCCGGTCCAATGTAACATCGTTGTTTACTTTCACCTGTCCATTTCTGTGAGCATTTAAGATCTTTCAGCTGTAGCACCCTTTCGGTGCCTAACTGCCATGCCACTCAAAGGTTGCACGAGGGCTGGGATACTGCCAGGTTGCCCAAGCCTATACAGGGGAAGTCGAGAGGCGGAGATCGGATTCGAAACCCGAACCCTTCGGTCAGTAAATTCGCGCTCGAACCACTTGGGCCATCTCGCCTCCGTTAGCGTTTAAGCCAAATTGTTAAGCTGAAGGCAGGGGTGCTTGACTAGCTTGCGATGGGATAACAACGCAAAACTACGGTACGAAGGAAAACTCTAATAAGCGACACTCAATTCAGTTTTTGAGCTCATGTTTGCCTTTCTCCATGGCTTGTCGCTAAAATTTCCGTGAGCACTGGGGATATCCCGTTGAACGGTGCAATTGATGTTAAGCCCGAATCGGTTCACTTTGCCGATGCCCAGATAAATTACCGTATTTCAACAAAGATTGTCGGACTGCGCTAACTCGATGCAACTGGTTTCGGGCATCCACAGACGATAGAATCAGCTGAAACGCAAACATCCGTCGTGTCGAGGAACAAGGACCACTTGATGGAAGGATACATCTCAAATCGGTCATTTCCTGCATACTACTGGATTCCGAACGGAGAGAAAATCCTGAGAAGCATTTGTTCCTTTTTCCAGATTAAGTTGTCCATCAATCTGGAAGATTACTCGGCATCTGTGGTTCGGGTGCGCATTGTCCTGCTAAGACGAGAAGCAGAGCCCACTAGGATACACAGACTGGTGCAGTGCGTTGAACTACACAGACAAGAGAATGCTCCCTATCTTCCCTCGGCAAAATTCTGGAGGATGAGTCGGGGTTAGGAAGTGAGCCACTACGTGGCTCGGGAGACTCCGTTGCCCTGACAACGTACGCAGTGGGACAAACGAACTATATCCACCTACTCAGCAGAGTACTGAAAAGACTGACCACAATGAAATTAGATAGGTAGCTGGGTAAAGCAATCTGCTCATAAAGAGAGTGGGCGCCATCATGTTGAGGGACAGGGGAAAGTTCTCGAAACATCGTCTGCGGTATTTACGGCAACTTTGAAATTCAAGGAAGTTGTACTCCTGTATGACACCTGTCCGCTGCTGTTGGCGATAAAGCGAAATTGGCAACCTGCAGACACTTTTACATCCTCGGTTTGCTGGCTTAAGATAGGATAAGAACGCAAGCTACAGTAAAAGCAGTTAATTTTTCCCATCGGGCTGTCACCAAAATTTCAGAGGAAATTGGAGACACCATACCATAGTAGACGCGAACTGCTCCACGTTGCTGATCCCCCGACGTGCTTTGAGACAGTTCACCCTATCCAATTGGTTTTAGATATCCGCAGGTGATAGAATCAGCGCCAGACACGCAGAGATTTGTTGACGTGTGCAACAAGGACCACATTGATGGCAAGACACCTGAAATAGCATAGTATTGGGAATTGAACACAGGAGATCCAGAAAAGGATTTGTTCCTTTTTCCGAAACAAGTGGTCCATCAATGTGCAGGACCATTCAGTAGCTATGGTTCATTAAACACTGGACCTCCAGCGTTCCGCTCAAGTCCAATCGGAACATCAGAACCCACTGGGATAGAAAGACTGCTGCGCTACGTTGATCTACACAGTCAGTGAAATGTTCTCCCCATTTCTATTTTCTTCTGGCAGAATCTACGGGAAAAGATGGGGTTAGGAAGTGGAATGGTGTCGACTTCGCAGCCATCACTGCCTAGCTCGTGAGAGTCAAATCCCTTGACAACGTACGCAGTGGGACAAAGGAAATATCCACCAACCCAGAAGTAATGGAAAGATTGCTTGAGATGAATTTAGCTATCTATCTCGGCAAACCAATCTGTTCACAAGGAGAGCTTTATAGAGGGACACAGGAAAGTTCTTGAAACATCGTTTGCGGTATTTATGGAGGTCGTGAGATCTTCGAAAGTCAGGTGATATCGACTGATCACCGAATAGCAAGGAATACAGTTTGCAGTCCTTGGTCCTAGCTTGAAATATCGACTAACCGGTTCCTTATATCCGTGAATCTTCTGTCAGTTAAGACGAGGAAGGATGCATAGATTAGATAATGGGAGTGTGTTTACCTGTATATAAAACCCCGTAGAAGGGCCTCTCTGTTTTTTTGCAATGGCTGCCCATTTCTGACAAGTTTTACTGTGCACCACCTAATTGACTCAGGTTATTTAGGCCATGGCTGCTGAATGACGACATCCCAAACCGAATAAAATTTGAAAACAAAACAAGGAAGTGACCACTCTAACTCTCACTTTATTTTATGTTAGTTTGCGGCGAGGTTCCTAACTGTGGGGACCTGAAAAGGTTGGAAAAATTCACAAACTCCACAGCTAGCCCTCCGCATTTTTAGAGACTTGTAAAACATGGCGAAAATGCCGATGTATTCTATTACCAAAAAATGAAAAATAAACAGGTTCCACTGAAGCGTTAAGCTGCAACCGATCTGGGTCATTTTGACTATTTTGCAGAAAAACTCTACTCTCAATGACCGTCGGAATAATAGGGCGAACGCACTCCTCGGACTTGAATAGTCACGTCGATGACACCGCTCGTGCATTCCTGGTAGCCCGCTGCTAGTACCAACACCATACCGCTTGGAATTTTACAGCTATCGTGCAACGCTGACTCGAGATCAGCAAGCGAGATTCTGGCGCACGCACCCCGTCACGTGCTAGAACAACGTCATATGTACAAACGACCCAAGATTTTAGTAATCCTAAGCTTCTAAGGCGCATCGACTCGGTTGACCGGTCTGTTCTCCGTAATACGCTTGCCCAGAAAGGAATGCCTGGAAGTTTGTGAGCAAAATAAGCTCCTTGTATTTCCAGACTTCCGGACGTATGGAAGTATATGGGGAGATCTTCAAAAGCTTCCGCACACAAGGAGATGTGTATCAGTGATACTCTCAATCCCTATTTAATTTCTTGATCGATGAAATCATGAGACGAGCGTTAGGTCTTCAAAAATCTGGCGTTCAAATAGCCTCTGACGGAAACCTTCTCGATAATACATGAGGATATCGTTCTCGTCTTCGAAGAGAAGGAGGAGGCTCAGGTGTTTCTGGATGGACTGACCAAAGTCACCCAGTCCTTTGGTATGCACTTTGCACCCACAAAGTATAAGGTCATGCTCCTGGACATGAAGTCATTGAACACGCCACTTATAATCCAGAGGGGAGCACTCGAAGTGGTGGAGCAGTTTACGTATCTTCGAAGTTGTATTAGTTACAACTGTAGTGTGACGGATGAGGTGAATGCGCAAGTCTGCAAGGCTTGGGTCGCGTTTGCTAATTTGAGACACCTATGGTGTCAGAATGGTTTATCCCTGAGTATGAAGGGACGTGTGTATCAAGCTACAGTACGGGCTGTTTTGTTGTATGGCTGTGAGACTTGGCCCATTCGAGCAGCGGACCTGAGACGTCATCATGGGGTTCGACAATCGTTGTCTCAGAACCATAGCTCGTGTGGGTTGTTGTCGGCGAATCCGTAATGAGGCAGTTAGAAAGCGTGCTTTCGGTTGTGTAACGAGTACTTCCATTGAAGAATGTGTCCAGCACCAGAAGCTGCGTTGGTTGGGACATGTGTTGCGTATGCCGAACCATCGTTTGCTTAAGAGAGTACTGTTTTCCATGCCCAGTTCGGAGTGGCGTAAACATAGAGGTGGCCAACCCTTCACCTGGCAGATGAGTATGAAGGAGTCAGTTTCTGTGCAGATTGCCTGAGTGAATGTCTGGAGGTGTAGGCACCTCGGAATGATTGTGTTAAGCTAGCACTGAGTCCCTCTCTCGTCCACCTTTACTCTTTTCTTTACAATAAGGCTTTCAACTAAATCATGACTGTACGGCAGTGAAGCATCGGTGTTGAACACTGATGTCATGCTGTCGATGATGATGATTCAGCGGAACTGACCACGGCTCGTGTGGGTTGGTGTCGGCGAATCCATAACAGCGCAATTAGAAAGCGAATCTTCAATTGTGAAAGGGAGACTTCCACCGAGAAATGTTTGTAGCACCAGCAACTGCGTGGGTTAGGTCATCTATCACCAGTTTGCCGAAGAGAGTGTAGTTGATGATGATGAGAAGGATGGTGAAGATGATGAGGATATGATGAGTACCACTCAGTTGATGAGACCACTGACAAGAACATTGATTTATAGAGTTGAAACTGAACTATACCAACGATAAAACGACGCTTTTCACCAGAGATCAAACCAAGAAAAGCTTCAAACATCTGAAGTGTAAAGCTTTGCTACTGAGAGAATAGTCGACACCCCTAATAAGAACCAATTGCGTAGAAAAAGCGAAGCGCTGCTCTGAGGATTTTCCAGTGAAGCAGAATAATAGAGAAGGTGAAGAATGATGCCAGTGTATGTGACTTGCATCTCAAATGGAGATGCAGAACTGTTTGTTGATTCCTTTTCCCTGATCGATGTCCCATCAAGCAAAGTGGGCTTCACCAGCTTGTGATCGTTCGTTACAACCAAGAACCTTCTAGTTGGCAAAAATTATCGTAACACTTAAGATGTGCCAAGTTGAAAGTTCTTCAAATCTATTATGCAACTAAGACAGTGTGCAACGTAAAATATGTGCGTGTGTGAGTGTGTGTGTGTGTGTATTGGCAGCATCCACTCCGCTTGCAGATAATATCGATTTTTTACCCAGTACCGACTAGCTATGATTACACTTAGTCAGGCCACCGTATGAGATGCATTCGGTTAGATCACGTGACACACTTCTGGTGACCTGGAATGAAGTGGAAACAAGTAGATTTCAATGGACTGAAGTTAGCGGGACTATCAGGTCAATTTAAGGACACCGGCAGTTTTTGCCGGTTTGTATCCATACTTTTGTGCGTGGAAAATCTGCGGAGGTCGAAGATTAGCTAGTGGTGAATAATTAATTACCCAATGAACTTAGTGAGCGTGCTTGGAACACAATTCATGATGATTAACCTATTGTGTCGGTACGCGGACATATATTGTCCTATCTCGACTGAGAATGTTTGAAGATATATTATCGCTGTACATAGTTGTGAAGCGTTGCGTTCATGATGATTAACCTATTGTATCGGTACGCGGACATATATTGTCCTATCTCGACTGAGAATGTTTGAAGATATATTATCGCTGTACATAGTTGTGAAGCGTTGCGACACAAATCGCGTTGGAGAGGCGGACACGCGGATCAAGTGCCACACGGCAGTTCGCCCACCATCCTTCTCAACTAAAATGACATTGGTTTTGGGGGAGACCTCTAATCCCCTTAGGCATCCTTGGGACGTAAACCCACCTCTTAAAAACAGCATATGTATTAGACACAGAGTAAGTTAGGGGGTTGAAACTGTTTTTCACCGATGTGGAAAGAAACACGTGGAAAGTTACTGGGCCTCTGATCGACACAGACCTCAGGCGAAATCGCAGAACACTCAAAATCTCCATCAAATTGCAGCACCTTTAAGATCTTTCTTGAGCAGACGTAAAAGCCAACTACCGCAGCTACTTATTGAAGTCTCACTGCAGTGGGTAGTGTAGATTTTTTATTGAACTTTCTGCTTGCCTTGCCCTTCGTCTTTGTCGTTTAATTGCTGGTTTGCACTTTTGGACGCCATAGATATTACTACTGTTATCGTTCATTTTTGAAGAGCATGGTCTCCAAGCGACAAATGTGGAAGGATCTACAGAAGAATATGAAAAACGAATATGAGAAAACGAGGGGAATGTTCCATTCGAAGTCATGCTACAAACAGTTTTAGGCAGACAAGATAAATCCCAAAGTATGTAAGAATGATTGGTATGGAAACACGCGTGTAAAGACCAACAACCGAAGAAAGGACAAACAATGCTGACTGCTCTTCTAGGCGCGATAAGCGCTAGCATAGTCGAGACTCGCACATCATGCACAAAGTGTCCGTCATACTGGGTCTGGTGTGAGATTCACTGGCAAAAATGTACACTCAATGCCATGTACCACGCATAGAGGTGTCGTAATTACGCGGGGAGCCCTAATTGACGAGCAAGCACACGTCACCGTGTGTGACCTTAGGAATTCTCAATGCAATAACATCCTTGGCGAATTGAGAGAAGCAGGTCCCTCGATAAGAACTGGTAATCTTTGGGTGGACCAAAGGGTCAACATCACAATCGAAGTAGCGCCAAACCGATGGTGAAGGAACAATCATGATCACCACTATTTCGCTCCTTTTCATTCCATGCAGTCACCTCGCGCCAAATAGAAACCATGCTTGCGTCTATCACAGCTGCTCGGCGCTCCCGAACAGCGATTAGGTCAAGCTTGACGAAAGACGTCGAATTAGGTGCTCTCAACTTCCCAAAGACAGTGTTTCCCAGACGACGGAGACGTTTTGCGAGTTCCCCTGCAAGCCAATTATGACCAGCACATCTAGCAACATGCGTGATCCAGCATGACTCCAGAATATGCAACGCATTCTCCGGTTGACCACACTTTCCACGACAGAAGATCATCTGGCATACATGGTCATGCCTGGCGCTTCTAACTCTCATCGTAAGCACTTGGATAACGCGGATAAAATCCGAGGAGACACTCGCCCTGGAGACACAAGTCATCAACTCGACAGAGGCGAAGCGACCAACTCTCGGAAACCGCGATCGTCAACGCTGTAATGCAGACTACCGCCCCATGCAGCTATCAGCTCTTCCCTAGTGTTGACGCCTGCACCGTGGACTCGCATCAGAAGGCTGAGAACAATCTCGGCAAATGCGGAATCATGGACCACATTGGTTAGTACTTGACACTGTGTAGACAAAAGCCTTCCCTAACGCGCCGTCCGCTGCATCGGGACGGTTGCATTCAGACTTGGGATACCAAATCCCCGATGCTGTTTATCAGCGTGGATGTAGCTGATCGGGAGGAGCTTCCTCTGAGTTTTTATTTGAAACGACTGGACAGCTGTTAAACAAATCAGTAGCTGAGCTGCCGCACAATGTATTACTGATGTTACGCACTCTAAACGCATTCGCCAAACAGCTAAGCAACTAAAAATGGACTAAATGGCTAGCCAAAAGAAGCAGAAAGAACACAACAACTGCATTCTCAGTGAATGGAATTGCATGGTTTGTGGTTTGCAGGTGACAAATTCCAAAAAATTCATTTATTATTTAATGTTCAAATACGACCCCGTGCTCTAGTGACAAATACAGTCGCCTGTGCCCCTAAAAGTGATCGCGAAACAGACGACTATACTAAAAAACACTGTTGTCTCCTCCAAATACCGGTCGGTGATATATCGAACGTTTCAAAGAGAAACACCGCGATTATGAACATCATCGTGTCAGGCGTAACTAATCACACAGGTGATGATTTGGGACTGCAGTGTCCCTCCTAAGGGGAATGACAGTATGTACCTTTGGAGATGCGGAGCACACTAGGATACAGCAAGACTGCCTCAGTGAGTTGAACTAGAGGCAAACAAACGTTTCCTCCATTCCCACATTAATCCGGAAAACTTTTGAAGGGAAAGTCGGAGTTGTGAAGTGAAATGACATCCATCTCACAGCCATCACCGCCAAACTTCCTGAGACTCGAATCCCGTGACAACGTGGGCGGTAGACCAAGTGAAATATCCGCCGGCCCAGAAGCTATGGACAGAGTGACCGGGGTGAATTTAAATAGACACCATGGCAAACCGGTCTGTTCACAAGGACAGTGTTTCGAGTTCTCGAAACGTCGTCTGCGATATCTACCGAGGAGGTGGAATTATTGGGAAATGTTAAGGTAATGTGACATTGACTGACCACTGAAGAATTGTGAATTGCTCAGCTCAGCGAACAAACCAACGACCAATTGTGAATATGTTTTAGGTCCAGTTTTGTGAAAAAACGGTGGATTTTGTTAAATTGATTTCTTGTATCCACGAATTTGTCATGTCAAGTTAGCTTATATTGGATGCTTGGGTTATAGAAGGTTACATGTTTGTATATCAGTAAAAAATCCAGAGAATGGTGTCCGCGTACCTAGGGATATCCTGTAATTCCCACTGAGTGCCCCTTATTGAGGGGTTACACTGTAAGCCTCATACACTGAGGTTATTGAGACCATAGATGGCGGGTATGATAGAACTGACGAACTCGCAAACTCATGGTTGAACAAGTGGATAAAGCCTGGACAGTGAAGATGATAAACACACTAAATGTCACTTCGTTTTCCGTTACTTTTTGGCAAAGCTCCCAGTCGTGGGCACCTGAAACAGCTGACGAATTCCACAGCCAGCCCTCCGGTTTTCCAGAGACTTCAAAACACCGTGAAGAGCAATGTAGTTGAATGCCTAGGTGTTCTACTAACCACCCAAAATCGACCAGGACAGCCCACAACAACCGGAATCCTCAAGTAGCTACTGAGGATTCACATGTCGTGATCCAACACTAAATGCCATGGACCTATCTAGATTGAGCAAAGTTCCGAAGCGCATGGCAGTTAATATCTCAGCTATATAAAGCTATTGATGTTGAAGACAGTATAAGCCAGCTGTTCCGGTACCGATCTTCAGGATCACAGTCCTTTGGTCTGCAAAGCGCATTCATCAACGAAACCGCCCTTTTGAAGTTAAGACTGCAGCATTTTCACTGGTGGTTTAACAGCTACACATAAAACCAGCCAGCCTAAAGCATTGATCGATGCATGTACTTCATGTTCAAATATAAATTTGTGCTCTAGTGACGGTCTGCTTTGTTGGATGGCTGTGAGACTTGACCTATTCGAGCAGCCGAACTGAGGCGTCTTCAGGCGTTCGATAATCGTCGTCTCAGAACCATAGTGTGGGTTGGTGTCGGTGAATCCGTAACGAGGCAGTTAGAAAGCGCGTTTTCGGTTGTG
>NW_008751777.1:1071883-1075096 GCF_000715545.1 Opisthorchis viverrini
AGATATGGCTGCCAACCGATGTCAGTGGCGTTCTTGTTGTCAGTTTCTATCCAGATTGCCTGAGTGAATGTCTGGAGGTGTAGGCACCTCGGAATGATTGTGTTAAGCTAGCACTAAGTCCCATCCCCGCCCACCCTTACTCTTTTGGTTACAATAAGGCTTTCAAATAAATCATGGCTGTACGGCAGTGAAGCGTCAGTGTTGAACACTGATGTCGTGTGTCGGTGATGATGATGAGGATGATGACTCTGGTGACGAATACAGTCTCCCTTGCTCCTAAATGTTAGCTCATGCCTACACGGGTGGAAAGAAGTTCACCATAGTCAAGATGGCTAGCTTATAGACGCCACGAGTGCTTCATTCAGGTGCCCTATGAAATGTCAAAGATTCAGCAAGTTCAAGTGAAAAAACGGCGCTAGTATGAACAACATTGTTGGCGATCAGGCATAACTTCCACAGCAATGATCTAGGTGATGGAGATGTGTAAACAGACTAAATCGTAAACGAGGCGTCTTCAAATCTTTTCGGATCTCTTTGTACTTCAAACGCAGTCACGCAAGTGAATCGAATCAAATCCTCGACCAGACAAACGAAACCGTGTCTAGAATCGATCAATGTCCTAACGACTGACTATTTAACCGTTACAAAATTGTTCAAGTATGACGGGAAGTAGGATTCGATACTCAGGTATCTCAGCTAAACCATCTTTTCTAACATGGTGCGCAATAACCCACCACGTTATTGTGCGAATATGAATGAAACTGACAACAAAACGATTTACCGCAGTCCACTCTGATCGATACGCACAGACACCTCGTTGCTAACCTGGATTTCACAAATGATAACAATTGGAATGTGCTCCTGAAACTGCACACCGTTTCCAAGGCCGGAATCTGGAGCATTAGACAGTCACGTGATAGTCAGCTGCTCATCAAAAACAATCACACAAACAGCCGTAGCACGGAAAGGAGTAGACAAGTTACATTGGCACAGCACGCATAAACTCCTCATCAGGCGGTATTTTGATGAAAGTTTCAAGTTCTCCGGATGTGAATTACGAAGCACTAGCCCACCAAGCGATTGAATTCCCCCAGGATCACCGTGTAACTAGTCCTGACTACTTGCATAACACCACACATTTCGATTGGGAGTAACCTGTTTGAGATCGGTCAGTCATCAGTGAGTAGATGCAGTCAATGCCTTACCAGCCTAGATGCATTGTGGCAGTCTGTTTTCCGTTTCCAGTGGACACTTTTGTCGGGTGCTGAGTGTAGGCGTTTCCCTAAGCCATTTTTCCTTTTTGCAATCGACCAATCGAAAATGGCAAACGCTACTGTATTGAGCATCAACACACTCGGAGAGAGCATTCGTGATTCCTGAGCATGCGCGTAACCTCAAGAGACCATAACTACTGGTGAATGAAAGGAGTTCGATACGTGGTAGTCAGTGAGCCAGTCAGTGATTCAGTTTTTCAGCAACCAACTAAGTACAGTCGTTCTAGGTAAAACATCTTCGTTTACCGAGGATAAGGAGAATTGGGAAAAGTGGGTCAGGCGTTGGAGATGATGGCCCAGCCATTCTGTTAACGTCAAATGGTTCTGTTTGTCCTGTACAACAGCGAGTGAAGGAGCTACGCAGGTGATTTAGCTTCATGACAAGCTGCATTGGCTAACTGACATATCTATGTGCCTCAATTACCAGTGCGACTAAGTCTATTGTTAAAATGCTTCAGATTCCATCGTTGCCAAATTACGAACTAATTTTTTCTGGGTTCTCTCAGTTCGACACATGGTGTCCAACTCGGAAACGGTCTTCTTGTATAAGAAATTTGTGACCTAGCCGGCGTAAACTTAGGTGTGTGACCATCTAATCTATTCAGGGGGACATACCCTCCCTGAAAACCATCCGGCGTGCCTCAACATCACTGATCTGATATTCCCATTAGACCCATTCGATGCACCCGTGCATTGATGGTCAAACACAGAGACTTCGATGGACATCTGCGTCCATCTGCCACGCCTTTCATCCACAAACCAGGACAGGCCGGACCACAATGTCAACGACTGAGCTGATGTCGACTTTTTGCGGGGGCCTTCCCAAACAGGAAAGCGATTACAACTAAGCTGCTCAGATGAACCAACTCTGCAAGCAGTGTGGAAGTAACCCTGCACACTTGCCAGCATAAGTATTTACATACTAAGAATGACAAGTATATTCCAATTGACCTGATCTAATCAGAGCGAATGACAAGTCCAATTGGCCTGATCTAATCAGAGCAATACCATTTCCATACTGGAGGTCTGTGAGGGAATATCGCAGGAGTAAACAGGACAGGACTGCACATCGCTTGGGAACGTTAGAAGGAGTAACGACACAAGCACAGCAGGGGACACAAAGAACTCGGAAGGGATTTTGCCGCAGATAAACAGGCTGTCATGGAAAAAGGTGTATAGGGACCTTAAAAGCGATGAGCGACAGACACGTCAAATGGAGTAAGAAATAGCTTTCAGATGGGAAGAAACCAGTGACACAGTAGCGGCGCTTCTCTCTGATGATATGATCGAATAAACCACGTTCAAGATAAAACGCAGTTAGATTCTCGGGAATATGACTATCATCATGATGAATTAACCTGCATACAGCACAGGGTAACATAGAAGCCATCGGAACAAGACTGATGTCCTGTGCGACAGATATACCACGTGATTTGCAGTTGTTGAAACCAAATCCCACTTGAATAATTAAGCAAAGAGCAAACGCATTGATTTGGCTATTGTCATACCTGGAAGCACCCAACAATGGTTTAGCATATCCGTCTCGTCTGAGGACGGAGGAAGTATGACACGACCATGAAAGTAGCGTGCATCGTCGTACGAGGATTCGAGCAAATATCGCACCGTGTTCAGCGGATGACAAACGTGATCGTTGACATGAACTCAGAAGTCAATATCTTAACTGTTAACCGAGTAACAATGACTTAGACGAAAAAATTCGCCAAGTCGGTCGGTCCACCAATGACATGAACCTGAAAGTGCCAAGCGTCCTCATCGGAAGATTTGAGGACATATCAGGCCGATCACTTTACTGAAGGGCTGTGCACTTTAATGACGTGTCCTGGTATGTACCACAAAACCATGCCCATCACGTGCTTCTATCAGTGCTTTCGACCCGAGCTCCCGTGCACTTTTTACACATGCCAACCAAATGAACTTT
>NW_008751777.1:1077175-1091758 GCF_000715545.1 Opisthorchis viverrini
TGAAAACCATCCGGCGTGCCTCAACATCACTGATCTGATATTCCCATTAGACCCATTCGATGCACCCGTGCATTGATGGTCAAACACAGAGACTTCGATGGACATCTGCGTCCATCTGCCACGTCTTTCATCCACAAACCAGGACAGGCCGGACCACAATGTCAACGACTGAGCTGATGTCGACTTTTTGCGGGGGCCTTCCCAAACAGGAAAGCGATTACAACTAAGCTGCTCAGATGAACCAACTCTGCAAGCAGTGTGGAAGTAACCCTGCACACTTGCCAGCATAAGTATTTACATACTAAGAATGACAAGTCTATTCCAATTGGCCTGATTTAATCAGAGCAATACCATTTCCATACTGGAGGTCTGTGAGGGAATATCGCAGGAGTAAACAGGACTCATACGCACATCGCTTGGGAACGTTAGAAGGAGTAACGACACAAGCACAGCAGGGGACACAAAGAACTCGGAAGGGATTTTGCCGCAGATAAACAGGCTGTCATGGAAAGAGGTGTATAGAAACCTTAAAAGTGATGGGCGACACGCTTCATCGACAGACACGTCAAATGGAGTTAGAAATAGCTTTCAGATGGGAAGAAACCAGTGACACAGTAGCGGCACTTCTCTCTAATTGACGATATGATCGAGTAAACCACAGCCAGGACAAAACGCAGTTGGATTCTCGGGAATATGACTATCATCATGATGAATTAACCTGCATACAGCACAGGGTAACATATAAGCCATCGGAACTAGACTGATGTCCTGTGCGACAGATATACCACGTGATTTGCAGTTGTTGAAACCAAATCCCAGTTGAATAATTAAGCAAACAGCAAAAGCATTGATTTGGCTATTGTCATACCTGGAAGCACCCAACAATGGTTTAGCATATCCGTCTCGTCTGAGGACGGAGGAAGTATGACACGACCATGAAAGTAGCGAGCATCGTCGTACGAGGATTCGAGCAAATATCGCACCGTGTTCAGCGGATGACAAACGTGATCGTTGACATGAACTCAGAAGTCAATATCTTAACTGTTAACCGAGTAACAATGACTTAGACGAAAAAATTCGCCAAGTCGGTCGGTCCACCAATGACATGAACCTGAAAGTGCCAAGCGTCCTCATCGGAAGATTTGAGGACATATCAGGCCGATCACTTTACTGAAGGGCTGTGCACTTTAATGACGTGTCCTGGTATGTACCACAAAACCATGCCCATCACGTGCTTCTATCAGTGCTTTCCACCCGAGCTCCCGTGCACTTTTTACACATGCCAACCAAATGAACTTTACCTGTCAAGGACACAGCGCTCTGCCAAAGGGATACAGTGCCAAAATGGGAAACCCGGACAAGCTTTGTCGATTCAATCAACCAGGGGGACTGGCCATGTCACTCATGACAGATTTGTGCTAAATCCCCGGTTCGTTGCAGAACTACCAAACAAGACGGACTGCAAATACTCACCGTGGTACTTAACCCTACAGCACCTGCTGCTTATTCAGTGTTCCTGTAGGTTCGTCACTTCCGCATGTCATCCTGTGGATGGGCTACGGATTCATTGCACTCACTGGACTGATGTAAGCACCGAGAGGCGCGCAAAACGACCAATACGTTGAGAGATTCCCCCCTGCCCCCCAAAGCACCTTCCACTTCCCGCAGCGTGCTATTTGAAGATATATCAGGCCGACATCCATTTCACAATGGAAACGGAGGAGAACAACAAATTGACGTTCCTAGATGTGCTCGTCACAAGCAGAACAAACGGTCAGCTGCAAACTGAAGCATACAGGAGAGAAACGCATACAGACCAAATTCTGAACAGCTACGCCAGCCATCCGAAGTGCCACAAACGGAACGGTGTTTGAACCCTATTCAAGCGGATCGAGACGCACTGCAACACGACAGAGGCGAAGAAAAAAGAAGAGCGAAGACTGTACGAGATATTCCGAAATAACGGCTACCAGAGGATTTTAATATGGAGGTGCTTACGAGACCACCAACAAGCTGATCCGTCAACACAACCAGAACAGAGGAAGATTACGCTGCGGTATATCAAAAACGTCGTGGAGATGAGTGCACGACACTTACGGCAACGGAATTACAGTCACCTTCAAGCCTGCAAACACGTTGAGAAGACCTATCTCGAAACCAAAGAAAAGGTTGGATGTAGTGAGGAAGACGAACTTGGTCTAAAAACGACTGCGACAAACACTATGTTGTTCAAACTGAGAGAAAACTTGCTACCAGAATACACCAACACAAGCTGGCCAGCAGAAGACATGACCCAATGTCACTTGTTTCAATCCACGAAGACAGAGAAGGACACAAGTCCAATTGGGACAGTGTCCAAATACTTGTTCACGCAAGAACAAAACGGGAGCGAGAGTTCGCTGAGGTGTTGTAGCCCACATAAAGTCAGTCGATCGATAAACACTTCGACACTGACCCAATCTGTCAGCCGTTATGAGCGAAAGAACCACAGTCACGGGAAATCAAGAAACCTAACGACAACCAACGGACTGATGGAACTAAAGGAAGAAAACTACTAAAAATAGAAGACCACTGAATCGACCGATCAAGGAAACGAATTCAGACCACAAAACAAGAAGAAAACGATCGAATCACAATGGAATAATCACACACAGAACCGTCTAATCGAATGCGTCCAACGAACGAACCAGGCAGAAGAAATTGAGACCAACTCAAATTCACAGGGGATCAATCAAACTACGCGAAGACCGTTTTCAGAACTACCAAATGCTGTTTAGAAGCTATGTAATCACAGGCAACAAAAGAAATAATTCACCTACTGAACCTTTCTCTGACAATGTCACCTCGATTGGTGATGAAACGTTTGCAATTCAACTATCAAGCTCGCTGTAGGGTTAAGTACCACGGTGAGTATTTATAGTCCGTCTTGTTTGGTAGTTCTCCAACGAACCGGGGATTTAGCACAAATCTGTCATGAGTGACATGGCCAGTCCCCCTGGTTGATTGAATCGACAAAGCTTGTCCGGGTTTCCCATTTTGGCACTGTATCCCTTTGGCAGAGCGCTGTGTCCTTGACAGGCAAAGTTCATTTGGTTGGCATGTGTAAAAAGTGCACGGGAGCTCGGGTCGAAAGCACTGATAGAAGCACGTGATGGGCATGGTTTTGTGGTACATACCAGGACACGTCATTAAAGTGCACAGCCCTTCAGTAAAGTGATCGGCCTGATATGTCCTCAAATCTTCCGATGAGGACGCTTGGCACTTTCAGGTTCATGTCATTGGTGGACCGACCGACTTGGCGAATTTTTTCGTCTAAGTCATTGTTACTCGGTTAACAGTTAAGATATTGACTTCTGAGTTCATGTCAACGATCACGTTTGTCATCCGCTGAACACGGTGCGATATTTGCTCGAATCCTCTTAAAAGGATGGAGGACATCTTCATGTTCCTGTCATTGCGTAATTTGCTCAATGGTTAGTTGTTTACCTGAGCGAACGGTTAGTGGTGAAATCATGTGACCTAAATTTGCTGATGCCGAATGCAGTTGTGGAACACTAAGCGGTATCTAAATGATTTACGGCTACTCACAGTTGAGCGAAGTTTCTATTTCCTGAAGTCATCGAATCGTCAACAGCAATTCGCTTCGGAATGTAGATGAGGCGAACTTGCCTAGGTCTGTTGCTCAGCATCGTCAGCGCCCAGTGGTGTATGTAGTCAAGAGATGCATCTGTCACTCTGTTTGTATGTACAGCAAGTCTGTGCTCGATACTTGCGTGTTGCCGTTAGAGTAGGTCTGTGGGAAAGTGCTACCTCGAAGACACCGAAGATTAGTGCACAACGATGGCCTTGTGATGGGTCCACCGGCCAATAGCATCTACTCCAGCGATTCCGACGAGTATTCAGGTCCTTCCTGATACCTGGTCGAACTCGAAGCAGGAACGTGCACTTTCAATTATCAGGGATGACATGAGAGTGAGTAGACACACACCGAACTATGCCAGCTCTGATACTTCGTTCCCTACATTTACTAATGATCGTCACGTTTATTGACTATATTCTCCTCGCATTTGCTCAGAATTCATTCAGCTATATGTGTGTGTGCCGGATGAATGGGATAAGTCACTGAGTGCTTCCATGAGTCGCGACTATCATCTTGAAATGTGATCAAGTTACATGAGTAGTAGTTGTTCGTATGGGACTTGGTGTGTTCGACGACGGTGCACCCAATCTGCGATATGGCCAGTATGAGCAAACACTGTCCACATATATGGGAGTGCACTAATTGATCGGACAGAATACTGGCAGAATCGAGCACATGAACGGTGGCCTCCATATTCAAGAATGGTGCGAGGTCATCGTGTGAAAGCCACCAGGGTACCAGTCTAGTGACCACAAACTCTACTCAGGTTGATCCGTCATGGAGTGTCAAACTCGCGAGAACCCTTCTGAACTTCGTGCTTGTCCCGTTTTCATCGATCGTATCTTTACTTTGCCACAACTGCCGGAAATGTGCCACTCCTTCCGATGACCACCAATGGCTGATCATTCGCTTAACTGAATTATGGTTTTGTCTCCCTCGGTCGTCAGAAACTGTATAATGCGTCTTCCCATGAACGCTTACGTGTTCAAGTCGAATTCTCTCCTGATTTCACCACATCCTATGGTCTGACAGGATTGTCGTTTGTCGCCCTTTCTCTTCAATGTCGTAATCGATGTGCCGCCTGACTCTACTTCACCGGACTTTCACACTTCGTGGTTCAAAATCAATCCTGGAGCGCTCGTTGTCAATATCCGAAGTAATTCCGCTGCGTAGGTTGGAATGCGCCTTGCACCTGCTAAATGTAAACTGCTGCTGACGCATTCGGTGGGATCAAACTCAGCTGTCATGCTTCCACCTGAACCCATGGAATCGCTAAAGATGTCCTTTTATCTGGGCAGGTGCAAACATCCCGTCAGGCTGGGGAAAGACGCAATCACTTTCCGATTTTAGAAGGCCAGTGTGGCGTTTATCAAAATGCCGACACAACATCAGCATCACAGACAGCGGTACACTTCTGCCATCCGACCTGACCTACACTGTGGGTGAGAGTCATGGCAGATACATGCAGAAAATCAGTGAAGGCTCTCTGTGTTTGACAATTCGGGCCTCTGACGCAGTGTCTGGGTGTGATGTGAAACATTAGATAATCGATGCGGCGACACCTCAGATTGTTTTCTGGAGAGGTAGCTCTGCCAAGATAGATTTGCTGTACACACTCCGTAGGAATCACGAATGCTCTCTCCGAGTGTGTTGATCCTCAACGCAGTAGCATTTATCATTTTCGAGTGGTCGGCTACAAAAAGAAAAAAATGGCTTCGGGAGACGCGTACACTCAGCACCCGACAAAAGTGTCCACCGCAAACGGAAAACAGACCACTATTATGCGTCTAGGCTGGTAAGGCATTGACTGCATCTACTCACTGATGACTGATCGAACAGTTTAGTCCCAATCGAAACGTGTGCTGTTATCCAAGTCGTCAGGACTAGTCACACGGTGATTCTGAGTGAATTCGATCGCTTGGTGGGCTAGTGCTTCGTAATTCACATTCAGAGTACTTCAACACATCGTAATGCCGCCTCATGAGCGGTTTATGTGTACTATTTATGTGTGCTCCCTTCCGTGCTGCAGCTTTGTGTGGATGGTTCTGATGAGCAGCTGACTGTCACGTGACTGTCTGTAGCACGACCTAATGCTGTAGATTCAGGCCTTGGAAACGGTGTGGAGTTTCAGGAGCACATTCCAATTGTTATCGTTTCTGGAAATCCAGTTAGCCACGAGGTGTCTGTACATATCGATCAGAGTGGACTGCAGTTATTCGTTTTGTTGTCAGCCTAATTCAGATTAGCACAATAATGTGCCAGGTTGTCGCGGCACCATGTTAGGAAAGATGGGTTAGCTGAGGTACCCGACTATCTAACGTCGCAAGCGCGAATCCAGTTGTCCGTCAAACGTGGACATAATGGCGTGACCAGCTCGTCGGTGTTTGTGGTGCTGTACGGTTTCTTTTATCTCAGGAGCTGATGGAAGATTCGATTCGATTGCAAGTTTGGCGGCGTATGAATTACACAGTAATTTGTAATAATTTCAGATGCCTGACCTATTCTCTTTATGCAAGCACATCACTTGAGTGCTTACCTTTGAAGTTATGCCTGACATCTAACAATGATGTCTGCAATAGTGGTGTCTGTTCAACATTTCATCGGGCATCTGAAGGATGTAACCACGGGGTTTCTCGAATATAAATCCTGTAGTTGAGAAAATGCTGGAAAACCGAGTAAATGTTCAACTTTATGGAGGACGGTAGCTTTATTCGTCATAAGTGAACTTAAGATAAATGTATCTATCAGTACTTGGCGTCAGCCAGGTGCAAGTTGGGCAGTTAAATCGCGGAACACCCAGTGAAAATGCCGCAGTGCAAACTTTACAAGATGGTTTTGCTGATAAGTGCACGTATCTGGCTCTAGCTCTCAAGATCGGCACCGGAACAACTAGTTGCTACCGTCTTCAATACTAACAAATGTACGTATGGGATGTTAGTTGCTATCTGACGTCGAAAATTCGCTTACTGCAGGTAGGCCCATGGCATTAAGCGGTGGATCACGACATGTTAACCCGCAGTAGCAACTCGAATGTTCTCGCTGTTGCGGGCTACCCCGGGCGAGTAAGTCGAGAACATGTGTTGACTATGCGGAGCGACACGATCACATATCACGCTTTTAGGCTGCTCGATCGATCAGTGTCACCGCATTGAGGTTGTGTGCTTCAACCTGAGAGGGTAAGCGATATTGACTCGTCGCGCACTACAGCACAGTCGAATAACCCCGTGCCCTACCTGTTCTAAAACTGTGATTAGTCACCAAGCCTCAGTCATTCTACAGAGTGAGAAGATACTGGCAACAATGAATCTCCTTGTCGGAACGAATGTTGACAGTTGAAAATAAATGAGTCAGTGCACAGAAATGCTAAATGATCTTATCGAACGGTTTCGTTTTGTGCCAAGCCCACCTCTGTTACAACGGTCCGGACGAAACAATATGTGGTATCGACAGCTGTAAAATTCCAGGCGGCACATTGTGTCAGGGCATCAGCAAAGCGAACCGATTCGCCTCTAATATCACCTGCACCGTTCAACAGGATTTCTCTAGTGTTCACGGAAATGTCAGTGACAAGCCCTGGAGAAAGGCACAAATAACCTCAAAAGTTGAATTGAGTGTCGCTTATTCGAGTTCTTCTTTGTAACGTAGCTTGCGTTGTTATCCTGTCGCAAGCTAGTCAAACATCCATGCCTTCAGCTTGACAATTTGGCTTAAACGCTAATAAAAACGGAAAGGGGAAAGCAGACAACTATGTTACACTGGACCAGTATCAGGACCAGCAGTTCTGAAAGAGGCGATGGTCATTAATTCCGACCGACGTACGGACACTGTCGCAGTTGTGCAATGTTGCCCCTCCCCTCCGGGATGAACATAAATTGCCCAATAACGGAGACAAAAATAGTTTATTAAATCTGCAACAGCATGGACTTTGGCGTGAGGAAAAAGCAGAGAAATCTATGTGGATGTTTGTGGCATGGAAACTTTACACAGCCGTGCAATCATGCCGGTGAGCTGGAGACACGTGCCCAAACCCTCGGCAACACGTAGATGAATGAGCCCAACTTCCTGGAAAGGAAAAAAAGCGCAGTACATCACTGGCATGGAGAAACCATGGAAGTGGGGGGATAACTCTAATTCCGTCGAAAGAACAAATGATGAAACATCAGTATGCCGAAGATGACTTACAAGTTCTTGACTACTTTTCAGCAGTGGCTCACGAAAGTTGAGGCGTACAGCAACAAACATGTTCAAGCCTACTAAACTACTAATATGTTACTTTCCATCGAGAATATATTATCAGAACGCTTGTCCGGTAAGATTTTGTACTCATCAGCTGAAATTGTGGTGATCTTGACTTATCATTATCACAACATTAGTTCAGCCGTAACACCCAAAGTGCGCTTGTTGCCAAGTTTTGTATGCTCATATTTCTTACATCCTATGATGACTAATATGCGCTCCATCCATACTGAGCAGTTATGTAATGGTCAAATGCACTTGCTTCAAGTGTTCTTTGCAAGCAGGCCGCCATTCTTGCCCAGGTTTGTCTCACAAGACGCAGTCATGTGACAGCGTTGTCCACCTTGACTATGGGTTACCTTTAAGGTAAAGGTTTGCCCCGTTCACTGACCTTATTGTTCAGCAATTCACGAGTTCCTACTTTGATCGAGAAACTTTGGAGATGTTCGACCTGTGGAGTAGAAAGATTGCATCCTCAGTGAACCTATCCTGCGGGCGTTTTTGCTGTTTGAAAACGTACATCGGTTCGGAAGGAACAGCGAAACTTTACAGCACAATGCGGAGTTGGTTATCAACTTCACCATGCTTCGAAGATTGATGAAATTTGAGTGTCGCCGGATAATCGCCATTCCGGTAAATCAGCCAACTGTGAAACCAACCCTCGGAAATCTGTTTACACTAGGATGTGCCTCCCGTTCCCGTAAGATATCCGCGCCAGAACTACCGTGTTTTTTGACACGTATCCCATTCAGGTCTACTTACATTGGAGGCACTCGTCACGAGTTCCCAGACTGTTACTCTGAAAGGACTGACGATATTAGAAATCGAAAAAAAATTGTTCGGCTGTAGCATTCTTTCGGTACCTAACTGCCACGCTACCTGAAGGAAGCAGGAGGGCTGGGATACTGCCAGGGTGCCCAAGCCTAGACAGGGGAAGTCGAGATGCAGAGGTCGGGTTCGAACCACGGACCTTTCGGTCAGTAAATTCGCGCTCTAACCACTTGGGCCATCTCGTCCCCTCAGTACTGAATACTTACGCTTCGCCACCGTAAAATCATATTTTTTGAAAGTGTTATTGTAGAAAGTGGACGAGGAGTGGACTTTGTGCTAGCCTACCGCAATCATTCCGGGGTGCCTACCACCCAATATACTAACTGAGATAACCTGGATGGAATCGAGCAATCTCATTGACATCAATTAGCAGCCAACGGCTCATGGGAAGGACCATGCGAACCCCATCCAGGGAGGCTGTTAGCACCGACAAAACCCAAGCTTTTTATACCTGCTACCAGGTCACACGCTGACCATCTCTATGCCTACTTCATTCTGAATCGGGCACACAAAACAGCACTCTTCAGCAAACGATGGTTCGGCATGCGTAATACGTGGCATAACCAAAGCGGCTTCTGAAGCTGGACATATTCTTCGACCGAATTCCCCTCTACACAACCCAACGCTCATTTTCTGGCTGCCTCGTTGTAGATTCGCCGACACCAGTCCACACTAGCTACAGTCCTGAAACAACGGTTATCAAACGCCTGAAGACATTTCAGTTCCGCTGCTGGCGGAACACATAATAAACTTTGTTTAAAAGGACAGAGCTGGCTCAGCTGTCCGGTTTAAGCGATACGATATCCGCAGTCATCATCTATCGATGTAATGCTTTTACGCATTCGTTTGATGCAGCACTTTTTTATATAGTGACTAGCCGCTGGGCTCGGAAATTCCTAAAGTTGATCAAAAAAGTTTTAGAACCCTGAAAACCGCATTCATTGGCACACCAGTTCTGTTCTTAAGGGAGACTTAGCGAAATCCCTCGTTGGAATTCATTCTTTTGTCCCGACGCAGTTATTCCGGTGAGCCCACACCAAAGGGGTAAGGTGTTGGACTCGAGTTTCGCTCGTATTAGCGAATACCCATGGTCATATCGGATTTTGAACTCCGGACATCTGTCTGAATTTTCACGATGGGGCGATGTGATAGGTTTGGTTAACTCCTCGAACAACAACCCAGTAATTGTCCTGGTTAGATCGATCGACTGACCTGCCTATCAGGTCTTCGCAGTCAGACAGTTCCACGAATGCTTGAAGTATCAATCAGTAGAGAGTTTGACACAACTTAAAATGGGAGATCCGAGTTTCAAAAAGACAAGTCTGGGGTTCAAGCAGCCCAACTCCTGCTTACCGTTTAGGTGTAACTGAAGACGCATACCATACCTGTTTCTAATGGATAATTTTAGGTGGCTTGATGCATATATGCGAGTGAATCAGGCATAAGTTGTCACTTTTGCCGCGTGTATTTGGCCTTGTGGTTGCGGGATCAAATTGCTATTGCGTCTCTTTAAAAAGTAGTCAAAATAATCTGAGAATGGCTTAACGAAGGGCTTTGGGAAACTTCGGACTGAAAATGTGTAGATTGGTGCAAATGCGTGCCTCAAAGCAGGTTCTCATTAATCTAGCCAATGCGCCCTCAATCTTTCTAGCCACGCGAAACCTAACGTGATCAATCATGATGATCTACGATTGACTGGTTTAAACACTGTCTCCTTGCCGGTATTGGCTCAAGTCGGAGATGAGGCAGTAAGCCAGGCACAAAGAAGCCCACCTCTCAGTTAGGAGAAGTCTGGTTCGGGCGCTTAACGTTCGGCTTGCAGTTGATGAACCCTGGGAGACCGCCCTACGAGTTCCATGAAACCAACCTCGCCATCCCCCAACAAAGGCCCGGATGGGGTGCACCAGATTTCTTCATATTCCAGTAGCAAATGCGCACCCGACTACCACGACACAGCAGTATGCGGAAAATATCGAGTGACTGTACTGTTTTGCGAGCAAAAACTGTGTCAGAAGCTTCAAAAGAATGTCGGTGATCCACACACCCAGTCAAACAGGGTGGAGTGAGTTTCGAGGGCGAAAGACTGGACCTTCTCGCCGAAAAAAAAACACTGTAGAGTAGTACAAACTCGCTTTTTATTCCAACGATGAATGTGATCCAACCGTAATTCTATTTAATTCCGTCAAAGAATAGTCGTTTCGTTCATTATGCTTCCCCAAGTACGTTTGCAACACAGAAAAAGTCATCATTCTAGAGTGGCAGTGGCACTGTGGCTTGGAACCGAAAAGCCGTCGCGGTTGACATATACTTTGGTTGAATGTTTCCAAGGTCCGAGTAGAACTTTGGATGTTCAAGTGCTCGAATTCTACTCATCACTACGAACCGGTGTGCGCTTAAGTGCGAGGAAAAGCATGACGAATAATCGAGCACAACGGCGCTGACTACGCCTCGAAAAAGGTGTGGCGTCACCACACCGCTGGATTCATATTAGGGCCTATCGACTGTGCATAAATTTGGACGCGACAGACCTCTCCCATTTGCCGGTGTATCATAGAGTTTAGACCATATAGCTTAGCTACTACTGAAGATAATATCGTTCGCCCTTATATTCTTGTACTGTATGTCCAAGAGACTCTGATTATGGTCACCTGACTACCTTCGGATTTCCGCTTGACGGTCATGACTCTTCATGATTGGTATGTTGGTGTACAACGTATAGAGTCCCGACGTGCGTGTCTTAAGTACACTGAGACAGATCAAACGCATACGCAAAATAAATCACACCAGCATACCATCCCGAAGGTGATTATCATATCAATTGGTTAAGTCCCCCTCGCGAACGGCATCTCATACTGCAAACAGCGTCTATTAAGCTTCACGTGAGTGTATCTGGGCAGCCTACTGTCGCGGACTAGAGAATGAAAAGGATTAATGGCTTCACTGTCAGTGAAGCGCGGTTGCGGACTAGAGTTAGGAAAATGTTTAAAACCCATTGACGATTCTGTTTTTGGTAATGGAAGTAGGAATCAACTAAGAATCGCAAATAGAGCCCGATGAAACATACGTTCAGTTGTTTTCCCCTCGGACACACCCAAAGGAACAAGAAGTGCTACTCATCGATCCTATCTACCGCTCCCCATCATCACCGGACTACAACCCTTTTTTATCTTATCTCCTTCAATCAGTGCATGGCCTAAACCACTCCCATCTCCCCTTATACTGTGGGGTCTTAACCACTCGGCAAGGATTGGGGTACGCTTCCGATCCCCAAATCTGGTTTTACGCCCATCCTCCTGGATACAAGTACACCACTAAGATGACACAAGATCCCCTCATTCCTCGAGATTACAGACTGTCCAACGCCCACAATGCCTGCACTTCATCTTTGCCAACGAATGCGGCATGATAGCAATCTTCGGTCATTGAGCAGGAGCGGCTAGCCGTCCTTTCATGAGAACTCCTGCAATACAGAAGTCCCTGTAATAAGTACCTCGCGCTTCGCATGCCACCATGGAGAAAAATCATTTTAAGGGACAAATTAGAATCGTTTAGGTGGCCGACCCAGAGTATCTCGCCCATACTACCTTGAAAAGGAAACGTCGTCTCATACTTTCAAGTATTTGAACATCTCGTCCCAACCAACACTCCATCTGTAAGGACGGGGTACCCTGGACGCATCCACAGACTGCTAACCCGAAAACGAACACCATGCATACGTCGCCACGGTAACTTTGCAGCCCAATTAAGCCACCGCACGGAAAGTGTCTCTGAAGTGAGATGGAGACCAAGCGAAGCACAACCACCGTCAGACACATAAGCCCACTATTCGATGATTAAACAAAAGCCTATGTTCTCCAGCGGTGTTAGTAGTGTGAGGAAAACTGAAAATCTTTAATGGGGTTTTATAGTGTCGGTGGAACGGACCTATGCTGGGGAACAGATAAACACTGAACAACTGCTTAATCCTTATTGGAAACCGCCGGCAATACGCACATTAGGAAACTCCAGGGAGTCTCAAAACCGCGACCTACTGACTAGTATCTTGAACAATAAACTGTTGGGCTACGAGCGGCTGATCTGCAGTGTGATTCACTTCCAATATCCCAATAGAACTCGAATGGACCCATCAATCTCACGCCATAACACGTGTTTCGAGCGCTTACCAGCCTCTACACAGTCGCCGTAAACCCTGGTATCCACACCAACTAACTCCACAGAACGTGCATTTGACTGCCCTAAACTGTCGCACTCCCCATAGGCGAAATGGCAAAACTTGTCTCCCTCTGTGTGATCCGGATCCGCAGGGCATTCACCGAAGTCCTAAAATAATGCGCCGCCGCGCTGGCTCTCTCACATAAACTTCTGTCATCTTGATCCAGTTTCTATGGGGACCTCAACTTAGCAAGGCTTCCTCCCAAAGCGCCCGTGCCTCGTGAACCTAATGCTCCCTTCTCTGGTCTTTCTCCAACTGTTAACACCAACAGTTGTAGCAGTAATTTAAACGGAATCCAGCGCAAGCTACTGGCCCAGCAAAAGTGACTTTGGCCCTAGCTCAATTTCATTCCGTCCCCATACCTCCAGTGAACTTTCACAATGCTCCGGTCCATGCTAGTTTAAATACTCCTCATCTGGATTTGTGTTTCCCTCTCGATGATGGTGCGGGAATCCCTGCACTTCGCAGCAGGCCACTGATGTCTGCCCGTCTTGGGTCCAGGTCAATTGTACCCCTACCCTCTAAAGATCCTAGGACACCTTCCATATGTCCAGCCGAAACATATATCCTCTCCTTGCATCTCCTCCTGTGACCATCGTAAATCACTCAGCTGTAGAACCCTTTCGGCACTTAACTGCCCTGTCAGCAGGAGGAAGCACGAGGGATGGCATACCGCAGATTGCCCAAGCCTAGATAGGGGAAGTCGAAAGGCAGAGGTCGGGTTCAAACCACGGACCTTCCGGTCAGTGAATTCGCGCTCTAAAAACTGAGCCAACTCGCCCCTGTTACTATCGTCACTTATAGACTTGGGATTTTGGGTTACCCCAGTCCTCTCCTATTCTATACTTGTCCTGCACTCCTCCGGGATGGGTGTCACTCTTCCAAGCCTACGTCAACTAACTGAACTCTGCTGTCGTTCATTTTTTTCTCACCTTTGCGTGTTCCCCTGTCGCCGAAATGCAACATTAAGGTCTGCAAGAATGTGCCGGATAAATAGATATGATATCACAGATATCCAACGGAAAACCGAAAACGACCAACTTCCTAATCAATGAGCGGAAGAGACTATGCAACCTCATGTCACGGAATTACACCCAGATACCTGCTACTCACCAGTATTTCGAAACCCGTGCACTGTAGCAGCCCATCAAATGAACCAAAGAGCGAGAAAACACACCTTAAGCGGGCGCGTCGGCTGAGGTTAAGAATACAGTAGCCTACGGTGTCGGAAAGGACTGTCCTATCAGTGGTCTGAAAGCCAGTAAATGAGTTGTGGCAGTGAAGCACAGCATCAACACTCATGCTGCTGCCTCTAATCGTAGAAAAGCGAAACCACACAACGAAGGGACAATACTGCGATCAAAATCCTACTAGCACGATTACACATAGTAGCGTTACTCCCTAAACATAGCAGTGGTCGAGTACGTGAAATGCCAATATGCCTCCCAAACCAACCGGACTCTAAAAAAGGACTACTGAGAGAAATAAGTGTGTATTAAGAGTGATGCTAATGATATAATGGGTGACTCGCACTATTCAGTCCACTTCCTCAATCGTCGGGCCCCGTGATGCTAATTAATGGGTGACTCGCACTATTCAGTCCACTTCCTCAATCGTCGGGCCCCGGGCACCACCACCTGAACCAGCTCCACTTCCTTCCTGC
>NW_008751777.1:1092049-1099312 GCF_000715545.1 Opisthorchis viverrini
TCCACCGCCGACACATTCAGAATACCGTTCGCATCTATGTCGAAAGTCACTTCGATTTGTGGCACTCCACGTGGGGCCGGAGGAATCCCCGACAGCTCGAACTTGCCCAACAGATTATTGTCACGAGTCATCGCACGCTCACCTTCATACACTTGAATCAATACTCCCGGCTGGTTGTCCGAATAGGTCGTAAACGTCTGCGTCTGTTTCGTTGGAATCGTTGTGTTGCGTTTAATCAGAGTAGTCATCACTCCGCCAGCCGTCTCCAGACCCAACGACAGAGGAGCCACATCCAACAGAAGCAAGTCCTGCACAACTTCCGATTTATCACCACTGAGAATCGCAGCCTGAACTGCAGCACCATACGCAACCGCCTCATCCGGATTGATCGACTTGTTCAACTCCTTACCATTGAAGAAATCCTGAAGCAGCTTCTGCACCTTCGGGATTCGAGTCGAACCACCCACCAACACAATGTCATGAATCTCACTCTTGTCCATCTTCGCATCGCGCAAAGCCTTCTCCACCGGATCAAGCGTACTACGGAACAGGTCCGCATTCAGCTCCTCAAACCGAGCACGTGTGATCGACGTGTAGAAATCGATACCCTCGTGCAACGAGTCAATCTCAATGTTCGCCTGCGCACTCGAACTCAAAGTGCGCTTAGCACGTTCACACGCCGTCCGAAGGCGACGGACAGCACGTTTGTTCTCCGAAATGTCCTTCTTGTGCTTGCGTTTAAACTCTTCAATAAAGTGACTCACCATCCGATTATCGAAATCCTCACCACCCAGATGCGTGTCACCGGCCGTCGACTTCACTTCGAATACACCCTCGTCGATGGTGAGGATGGAAACATCAAACGTACCACCACCGAGATCAAAGATCAGCACATGTCGCTCACCTTTACCCACTTTCTTGTCTAGCCCGTATGCGATCGCCGCAGCTGTCGGTTCGTTGATGATACGCAAAACATTGAGGCCAGCAATGGCACCCGCATCCTTCGTCGCTTGACGCTGGCTGTCGTTGAAGTAAGCCGGAACAGTAATCACAGCATCCTTCACTTTCGTGCCCAGATACGCCTCGGCTGTCTCCTTCATCTTTGTCAGCACCATCGACGATATCTCCTCTGGCGAGAACGTCTTGATCTCACCTTTGTACTCCACACGGACCTTCGGCTTACCACCTTCTTGGACCACTTCAAATGGCCAGTGCTTACGGTCAGCTATCACTGATGGATCATCGAATCGCCGACCGATCAGTCTCTTGACATCGAACACGGTGTTGTTTGGGTTCATTGCGACTTGATTTTTAGCGGCATCACCAATCAGTCGTTCGGTATCCGTAAATGCAACATAGCTGGGTGTTGTGCGATTTCCTTGATCGTTGGCGATTATTTCCACTTTTCCATGCTGGAACACTCCGACGCATGAGTATGTCGTACCCAGATCGATTCCAACAGCCGGCATCCTGAACCAAATTCGGCAAGAGAAACTCACGGAAGGAACAAATTAGCAGAAATGGCTGCGGTCGACGGGTACGCGTTCGCTTATATACCGTTTACTGCTGCTACGGTTGTCTAGACGACCTCGAAAGTCTGGATTGGCCTAGGCCGGATATTCTAAGCCAATAGCTGATCGGCCTTTTCAGTAGGCTGGATACTTTTGGCCAATGGTATGTTAGGAGTGCGGTTAACCTTCAGCCGTTTGCTGGCCCAGGTGGCCACATGACGTGTTTGCACGCTGAGGTGAATTCTCGAATTCAGCGGTGGGTTTCGTTCTTGACTGTTTTTTTTATCCTCCTAAACCACTGTAATGTGTCGAATTGCTGACACCAAGCTTTTTCATTTAATAGGAAAGTGTTTGGAAACGGATAGAAGAGGATTGCTTCAGTTCCAGTAGCCATGAGCGTCAATTGCTGTTGATGCGTCTGATGAATAGTTGCGGTTTAGTAAGCATCTGAATGCTTTCTTGTCGTACATTTGTTTGCTTGATACGGAAGAATCGTCAGGTTATTAGGTTGGTTGGGGTTTAAGGCAAACTGGGAACCATTTAACGAGATCGCTCCCAACTAGTCGAGTAGATTACCATCTAGTGTCGGTGTCGTTGGTAGTCGACTTAGTACCGTGCGGTGATGTGACGAAGATGTGAACTCTACTTTAATTTAGTCGTTACCCAAATTAGCCAATCACCGGCGATGGGCTTGAACCTAACTTTCTCGGGGTTCTATACCCTAGCAGCGCACGCAGTCCAAAAAACCGGGTTTTCTGGTTATATGACAGTCATATAACCGTCTACTAACCACATGTTATGGTCAGTTGGTGGTTATTTGCACCATCGGAACCGATATCTAGCCGATTTTGTGGTTATCTGAGGGTTAAATAACCGACTGTGAATCTCGTTTGTATTTCATATACCCGACTGATAACCTTCAAATAACCATGTTTCCCGATGATAAAGCCGTCATCAAGCCGCATTTGTACGTTAATTAATGGTGGTATAACAGTATTTTGCCGTTATTAGGCTATTAATTAGCCGCGTTATTACGGCCTTACACCATACGTAACCACGAAATAACCGTATTTTGCGGCATCAGGGGCGCTGAATAACAGCCCCAGAACGTAGTTCTTCCTAACTCGGCTATTTGACGGTTATTCATCCACTTATTCGCCGAGTTTTACGGTTAACTAACCGTGAAAAACGGTTTTCGGGTTAATGCGCGGTCGCGTAACTGCTTCCTATAGGTATTCTTCAGTCACATGGTTGTTTCACCCCTTGGAGGTGTCCATTTTATGAAAGTTTACTGTCTCGCTCTATTTATTGAGTGGTCCGTTCGAATACAACCGTACCCGAGGGTTCTCACTTCCGCATTCCCAATGTTTTGGTAAACTTCAGGATGATAGTGGTTTCATCCAAAGTACTCTGTTACTAAATTCACAAGATCTATTCCCACGACATCATCTGAGCCCGCGTCTCTACCCGTTTACTCGCTGGAAAACGCTGACTGATCAAAACACTATTCAGTTCATCCTCTGAAATGTGTCCCTAGCTCCTCACTATCGAGTTGAATTGTATAAGAAGCTCCTAGAGCTCGACGGGCACAATGTTGATTTCGGTGTCGACTCTAAAAAGATGAAAGAGGTTGGGGGTTATAGTCTGGTTCTGCCTAACCGAGGTCGTGCGCACACCCCAATGGACACGATCGCGGTACGATCAGCTCTGACTGAAGCCGGGAAAACCATACCAATAAACAACGACTATGATGGCGCGCGTAGATCCCTCAAACGTCGACAAAATAATTAACGGCGCTGATGAATCGTAAAAACCCGGGAAATGTGGCCCTCTGGATCCGCACAGATGCTCTCTTTCACATTAGCAGAAACCTCAGTAAGCGGTTTCGCATTGAGCAACAGTAATTGACCCACGCCACCTATAGCTATTGGCGATGTGGTCTATGTGTGTTGTAGGTTGGCTCGTATGAGATAGAAACCATGCGGCTTCGGACGTTTCGGAAGTTAGCTCTACACAGAAACAGTCTGTGGTTAGTAGATAAATGCAGCAGGCGCTCGCCTTTGTCCGTGAGTCTCGATTCCAGTTCACGGTGACCAACCAGTTGAGCTTCCACAGTGCTAAGTATACCTGATTGCACATTCATATCCCCGGGAACCACAACAAAATCCAAGTACTTAGCCCTCCGCAACACTGTGATGATGATGCACAAGCTGTCTTCAAGTATATCAGAGCTACAGTCTGTTCGAGCGCAAGTGGATTCAATGAACAGAAAGCGATTATTGGCGCATTTACAGGACCCTCATAGATATTGCTGCACAGAGACGACTTTCGACTGGCAACCATTCAACCAGAGACCATTCAGGTCGGTGGCTTAGAACAATACCGACTCCGGTGTAACCAAAAAAGCAGCTTCTCGAGATCGCCAGAGGTGCACAACCAAAGGCGAACGGAAACATATGACAATGTTGTTTCAAAAACCGCACTCGTGTCTTAAATACTTCTCACCGATGGACAGTATACTTACTCAGATTCTTGGCTTTTTAATGCTGCCTTGGAGGAAAACGGCTATTTGTAGGCATATTTTAGCTCTGTCTAGGTCTTATGTTGGCATATTTCGATTAGTCCACTTGATTTACCCAGCTAGCACCCTTCCGGTGCCTAGTTGCCATGCCACCCGAAGGAAGCATGAGGGCTCGGATACTGCCAGGTTGCCCAAGCCTAGAAAGAGTGGCGGAGGTCGGATTCGAACCACGGACTTTCTGTTCAGTAAATTCGCGCTTTAACCACTTGAGCCATCTCGCCCACGTAGTGGTAACCTCTTTGTGTTTATCCACTGGATATGTCCGACCCAGAGATGTCACCGTGTCGTGGTGGTCGGGCTTCTAATCTGCAATGATCCTGCGGCATATACTGGCTGGAACACAGTTCCTAAATGTTCATCCATGCCAGAAAGGCCAAGGGGGAGCAGCCCGATGAAGAACAGCGAGTTCCCGTACTGCGAGTAATCGTATCACGAGGCAGTCTGGAGGCAAAGTCGTACTGTCCTCTGCCATAGGAGTGTGGAGGCAGTAAAACACTTCATCCAGACAACCAACATGTCCATATTTATGGAAGCAGCGATGCTGCCTTCCCACAAGGAAGGGCGGGTTAGTGAAGAGTAGCCCTAAAAACCGCACACTTCCACCGCCCAAGGGTTGCCCGTGGCAGCCAGCACATTATTCGATACGGTCAAAATACTTTTAAAACCAAGGAGCCCGTTGCTGCTCAAAAGGCACCTGCTGTGTGAAGCCGCATCAGGAGTGAGACAGTAATGCCCTACTCCCTACGCCCTCGAGCCGAACCGGCTCCCTACAGCCAAATAGGTCAGAATATCAAGTCATTGGCTCAGGGCAAGGTCCCCCAAGAAATCCTCAACAACCGCTGTCTCGCGGCCCAAACTCGGGAGTCAGAGGCTAGGGTCAGGGTCCCCGAACAAAACCCTAAATCCTCCCATGCCTTGTGGGTCAGACTTTTGAGTCAGAGGCTGAAGGTGGGGTATCTCAACTAAACCCCCTTTGGCCTGGGCAACCGGGAGGTATCAATCGCCCTTGCAGCTCATCTCTCACCGTCATTCCTCTTCATTTCCTCCCAAACCATCGTACAATGGCGTGCAATCAACCCTTCTGTCAACCCGCTAGTCACTGTTCCGTGTCTCAATCATCACCCGGAAAAATAAATCAAAACAATCACCTACTAACCTCAAAAGATTTGATCCACGTTGCAACCCTTAATGTCCGTAAAAAATCGTTCAGGTGTAGCACCCTTTCGGTGCCTAGCTGCCATGCCACACGAAGGAAGCATGAGAGCTTTGATAGTACCAAGTTTCCCAAGCCTAGACAGGGGAAGTCAAGAGGCAGAGGTCGGGTTCGAACCACGGGCCTTTCGGGCAATAAATTCGCGCTCTAACCACTTGGTCCTTCTCGCCCATACTCTATTTCGAATTGAGCGACTGGCGTCCCTTGCTGAAACCTTACTTTCCTTCTCTATTGATGTATGTTGTGTCTCCGAAACACGCATACAAGACCCCATTCAGTCGTGGTTTTCAACTCCCTTGGGACGAGCCCGGATGTTCCACATTTCACTCTTCGGGCATCCGGTGATCCTTACGCAAGGGCTCGTGGAATCCATGGTGTGGGAGTTGCACTCAGCCCCGAGGCTGAAAGTGCCTTACTGGACTGGATCCCAGGAAACAGTCGCCTTTGCGCTGTGCGGTTGTCTGACTCGATTAACACAGGTCGATGTGGTAAACGGTGTCTGTCTGTCGTATCAGCGTATGCCCCAACAGATAGCAGTTCTGAGACTGGGAAGGGAGAGTTTAATCAAGATTTGTCACGACTGCTTCGGTCGGCAAGATGGACGGATATAATAATCCTGGCGGGTTATATGAATGCCCAAGTTGGACGACTAAGTCCGGAAGAAGCACAGTTAGGTGATCGACTTGGTGTCGATGCTGAGTGTACGGATAATAGAGAGCGGCTTCTTCAGTTGTGTGCAGATCATCGTCCGTTCCTGACAAGTACGTACTCCCAGCACAAACGCACACACCGAGTTCCTTGGAGGCCCGCTACCACAAGACAGTCGTGGACTCAATTAGACCATATGGGCTATGAGCGAGATGGCCCAAGTGGTTAGAGCGCGAATTTACTGATCAGAATGTCCGTGATTCGAATCCGACCTCCGCCACTCGACTTCCTCTGTCTAGGCTTGGGCAACCTGGCAGTATCCGAGCCCTCGTGCTTCCTTCGGGTGGCATGGCAGCTAGGCACCGGAAGGGTGCTACAGCTGAACGCTTTTTATCAGTTACCGATGAAGAGCCTCAGTTAAGGTTTGTCGTTCCTTCCCTCATCACACCGTAGTGCGGACCCGCTTGGCAATTCGCTTTCCGCCAGCATTACGCGTACCCAAAGAGATTAGGTCCGTTCATCAAGTTTCAGTAGCTGAAGAGTATCGAGCTGATCTGGCTAGAAAGCTACTGGAAACGGACAGTCATGTGGACGACGAAGATTTCTTGGAGGATGAATGAAGGCGAGTTAGAGATACTCTATTTCGAATTGAGCGACTGGCGTCCCTTGCTGAAACCTTACTTTCCTTCTCTATTGATGTATGTTGTGTCTCCGAAACACGCATACAAGACCCCATTCAGTCGTGGTTTTCAACTCCCTTGGGACGAGCCCGGATGTTCCACATTTCACTCTTCGGGCATCCGGTGATCCTTACGCAAGGGCTCGTGGAATCCATGGTGTGGGAGTTGCACTCAGCCCCGAGGCTGAAAGTGCCTTACTGGACTGGATCCCAGGAAACAGTCGCCTTTGCGCTGTGCGGTTGTCTGACTCGATTAACACAGGTCGATGTGGTAAACGGTGTCTGTCTGTCGTATCAGCGTATGCCCCAACAGATAGCAGTTCTGAGACTGGGAAGGGAGAGTTTAATCAAGATTTGTCACGACTGCTTCGGTCGGCTCGGCAAGATGATATAATAATCCTGGCGGGTTATATGAATGCCCAAGTTGGACGACTAAGTCCGGAAGAAGCACAGTTAGGTGATCGACTCGACTTGGATGCTGAGTGTACGAATAATAGAGAGCGGCTTCTTCAGTTGTTTGGAGATCATCGTCCGTTCCTGACAAGTACGTACTCCCAGCACAAACGCACACACCGAGTTCCTTGGAGGCCCGCTACCACAAGACAGTCGTGGACTCAATTAGACCATATGG
>NW_008751777.1:1103751-1107208 GCF_000715545.1 Opisthorchis viverrini
TACAAGACCCCATTCAGTCGTGGTTTTCAACTCCCTTGGGACGAGCCCGGATGTTCCACATTTCACTCTTCGGGCATCCGGTGATCCTTACGCAAGGGCTCGTGGAATCCATGGTGTGGGAGTTGCACTCAGCCCCGAGGCTGAAAGTGCCTTACTGGACTGGATCCCAGGAAACAGTCGCCTTTGCGCTGTGCGGTTGTCTGACTCGATTAACACAGGTCGATGTGGTAAACGGTGTCTGTCTGTCGTATCAGCGTATGCCCCAACAGATAGCAGTTCTGAGACTGGGAAGGGAGAGTTTAATCAAGATTTGTCACGACTGCTTCGGTCGGCAAGATGGACGGATATAATAATCCTGGCGGGTTATATGAATGCCCAAGTTGGACGACTAAGTCCGGAAGAAGCACAGTTAGGTGATCGACTTGGTGTCGATGCTGAGTGTACGGATAATGGAGAGCGGCTTCTTCAGTTGTGTGCAGATCATCGTCCGTTCCTGACAAGTACGTACTCCCAGCACAAACGCACACACCGAGTTCCTTGGAGGCCCGCTACCACAAGACAGTCGTGGACTCAATTAGACCATATGGGCTATGAGCGAGATGGCCCAAGTGGTTAGAGCGCGAATTTACTGATCAGAATGTCCGTGATTCGAATCCGACCTCCGCCACTCGACTTCCTCTGTCTAGGCTTGGGCAACCTGGCAGTATCCGAGCCCTCGTGCTTCCTTCGGGTGGCATGGCAGCTAGGCACCGGAAGGGTGCTACAGCTGAACGCTTTTTATCAGTTACCGATGAAGAGCCTCAGTTAAGGTTTGTCGTTCCTTCCCTCATCACACCGTAGTGCGGACCCGCTTGGCAATTCGCTTTCCGCCAGCATTACGCGTACCCAAAGAGATTAGGTCCGTTCATCAAGTTTCAGTAGCTGAAGAGTATCTAGCTGATCTGGCTAGAAAGCTACTGGAAACGGACAGTCATGTGGACGACGAAGATTTCTTGGAGGATGAATGAAGGCGAGTTAGAGAAGCAATGCTGTCAGCTTCCAGAACTGTTTGTCTAATCCATCCAACTCGACTCAATGAATACTAGATATCTTCGAGATCAGCATATCTTATTGCTGCCAGGAAGGCCCTACCAGCAACTAGCGACTATGATGGCGCACGCAGATCCCTCAAACACCGGATAATCAGGAGCTTGAATAATGACAGAGAACGCTGGTGGATTTCGAAGGCCCATGAGATGGAGAAGGCTTCGGCTGCCGGCAACAGCGGCGCCCTGTTTCAGCTGATGTCAGTTAGACAACAGGCGAGAAAGGCGGAACAGGAATTCACTTCCTCAATCGTTGTCTTGAGCGGTGAGCTGAGCACTCTCAAGAACTCTCACCTGGTCTCCTTCAACACAACCGCTGGAAGAACGAAGCGGGCCCGAATGGAACACTGACACCAATCCACCATCAGCAACCGAAATCCAGCGTGCGATTTCAATCCTGAAGCACGATAAAGCACCTGGCCCGGATGGTCTACACCCCGCGCTGTTCAATGAAGGTGGGGAGGTCCTGCTGGACAGTCTGACGCAGGTTTATGGATTATCGGGAGAGACAGATTCGTGAGAAGCAAGCTGGGTTTCGCCTTAGTCGAGGATGCATCGACCATATCTTTACCTTGACACAAATTCTCGAACAAAGCGACTCCTTCAAACGCCCCACTTTGGTAGCTTTTCTGGATTTGAAAGCTGTTTTTGATTCTGTCGATCGTCAGCAACTTTGGCAGTGTCTGGCGATGAAATGTGTCCCTTCCGAATTTCTCTCCCTTATGAGGGCACTATATGCGAACTTCCGTGGGCGTGTACGAGTATGTGGGAAGCTCTCGCCTGAGTTGACCACGTCCAGTGGTGTAAGGCTAGGCCGTCCACTTCCCCTTTCCTCTTCAACCTTTTTATTGATATGCTGCTTGAAATTTCTCCGCTTGCTTCTGAAACCTCGGGAGTCGAAATGCCCCTGGACGTTCGCTCACAGACATTGAGTATGCGGACGATACTGCTCTCCTTGGTTCATATCCTTCCCAGATGCAAACGATTTTAAATAACCTAAATGACTCTGCCGCACAGTTTGGCATGCGCTTCACACCTGCAAAGTGCTTCTACGTGACTGGATGGGATCGAACCCACACCTCATGCTTACATGTGAGCCGATCGACTTGGTAGGTAAATTTGCTTACCCTGGCAGCTGCATAGGTCCCGGTGGACCAGCTGGGGACTTGGTATATAAATTTGCTTACCATGGCAGCTGCATGGGTCCCGGCGAACTAGCTGGGGATGAGAATATTTCTCGAATATGAAGGGCCGAGCAAGCCTTTGCCTACCTCCGGCACCTATGGTGCCGAAGTGACGTCAGTTTATCTGTCAAAGGAAGGGTTTACACTGTGGTGGTGCGATCCATACTGCTTTATAGATCCGAGACGTGGCCTCTACGCACCAAAGACATATGAAAGATGTCAGTGTTTGGTCATCGGTGTCTTGACAGCATTGTTCAGGTCTGGTGGGAACGTCGGATTGGTAGTGCTGAGGTACGCCAGATGGTGTTAAGAAGAGGGAACTCTCTCGCGATAGATGAATTACCTACGCTTCATAGGTTGTGCTGGTTGGGATATGTAACCTGCATGACAGAAGACCGTCTGCCTCACAGAGCTCTTTTCTCCCAGTCCTGTGCTGAGCGGAAGCGACAGAGAGGTGGACAGTTTATGACCTGGCAACGAAGTATGAGGACACTAACCAGTAAACTTGTTCGGGTGGGCAACTGCCGCCTCCCTGGATGGGACCCCGGAACTCAAATCACCAGTGTTTGGTGACACTGGTGGAAATGTCCCAGCCGCTTAATCATTGACGCTTGTGCATCAAAGCTATTTCCTTCAATGCGTAGCTACCCGGACAAGCTGAACATGCCTTCGCCTCCAAGGCTCGATTGTATACTACACCTTCCCGTTTTCTGTTGATCGAAACTGTAGCAGGTGGAACCAAAGTGCCTATGCCACAAGTTGTATAGCTGATAAATTGAATCGATTGACGTAGTGTTCGTTGCCTCAGCTGACCTACCGCTGACCTACCTACTTGCTAACATTGTTCCCAGCATTAGCTTGGATGGTTCTGGACTAGCTTGGCATTGATGTGTGCTGTGTCTCAGAAACGAGAATTCAAGATGCAAGCACAGTGATTGAGTTAACCGCCCCGTCAGTCTCCACTCGCTTCCGGCTACGCACCTCTGGTGATCCAGAGGCTGCTGCGGTGGGATGTGCAGGGGTTGGTATTGTGCTAAGTCACCGGGCGGAAGTATCCTTACTTGACTGGATACCTGTTGATAGTCGCCTCTGTGCGGTTCGTCTGGCAACATCTGTGAAGGAGTCCCACAAGCGGCAGGTTGATAGATGTCTGTTTATCGTGTCTGCCTATGCCCCAACTGACTGTAG
>NW_008751777.1:1109333-1117365 GCF_000715545.1 Opisthorchis viverrini
GCAGAGGAGTATGAATGAGATCAAGAAACGCTTGGGTGCTGTCGGTGCTACTCGCCTTCCAGGATGGGGACCGCGTGATCCTCACTGTGCCTGGTTGGAGACACTACAAGAAATGGCTGCCAACCGATGTCAGTGGCGTTCTTGTTGTCAGTTTCTGTGCAGATTGCCTGAGTGAATGTCTGGAGGTGTAGGCACCTCAGAATGATTGTGTTGAGCTAGCACTAAGTCCCTCCCCCATCCAACTTTACTCTTTTCTTTACAATAAGGCTTTCAAATAAATCATGGTTGTACGGCAGTGAAGCATCGGTGTTGAACACTGATGTCATGCTGTCGATGATGATGATGATTGGATAGTGCATAATCATAACAAGGCACTTGGACCTTTTATTTAGAGCGCAGGTAAGCGACACAGTCTGAAACAGTGCCTTTATCTGCTGGAGGACTCATCTGACATGCATACATTTACTGTTTCCAGACCCGCGTTGAGCGAGATGGCTCAGTGGTTAGAGCGCGGATTCACTGACCGTAAGGTCCGTAGTTCGAGCCCGACCCCAACCTCTCGACTCCCCCTTCTCTTGGCTCGTGCTACCTGGCTGTATCCCAGCCCTCGTGCCTCCGGGTTGCGTGGCAGCTGGGCACCGAAAAGGCATTACAGCTGAACGATTATCTTTTCCTTATCGTTCATCTCTTGTACGAGAGTTCTCTCTAGTAGTGGGTATTTCCAGAATGTGGGCAATCATTCGAATAAGAGGAGAGGCAACGCACTATGTCCGTTCAAGCTCCGCCGCTTTAGCTCGTTGTCTAAATTGAACCAGTCTAGAAATGATTCTACATCTCTGTGATCCAAGATCGTTGATAATGAAATTGCCTCCGGGGTGGCAGCTGGGCACCGAAAAGGCATTACAGCTGAACGATTATCTTTTCCTTATCGTTCATCTCTTGTACGAGAGTTCTCTCTAGTAGTGGGTATTTCCAGAATGTGGGCAATCATTCGAATAAGAGGAGAGGCAACGCACTATGTCCGTTCAAGCTCCGCCGCTTTAGCTCGTTGTCTAAATTGAACCAGTCTAGAAATGATTCTACATCTCTGTGATCCAAGATCGTTGATAATGAAATGCGCGATTTTCCCCTTCGTCTGTTACCTTCGTTGTGGTTCCTATTGCAATATTTTTAACTTTGGGCCTGTTCCACCGTGGTGTTGTGACGTCAAGCCTAAATAATAAGGATAAATGTCCTGATTTTCACCCCCTCCAACGAGTTGAACGCGTGTGCCAATTTGTGTGGCACATCCGGAGACGTGTCGGTAATTCATCTCCTGATGTCCCATGCGCCGTAACCTCACCAGCGATTGCTGGTTGTCTCTGTCACTAGTCACAATTAATCCACTTACGATACCACCATCATCAGCTGTGAGAACCGCGTGCTTGCCGCACATTGGTTCTAGCTGCCACAGTTTGTTTCACCGATGATTCTGGAGAAAAGGGCAAGTTGCTGCGCATTAGCGGTAGTAGCTGATATAATTGATGCGTAAGTACAGAGTTGTCAGTGAACTTTTCATTGGGGACATTGTAAGGGGAACTGTGCGTTGAAAGCAATAGCCTAAATGTACGAGCGCCGTTGAGGGCCCAACTGGGCCATGTATGAAAACGTCTCTAATCATTGATGTGTCCCTTCTCGGGGTCCCCATTCAGGCAGACGTAAATGACTAGCGCAGCTGAGTATCCTGATGATGGCTCTCATACTTCGCCCCCAATTCATTGTTTATCTCCCCTGGCTCGTTTTCACCCATTACTTGGTTGCGTGAAAAGAGCCCTTTAAGGAAGTAGGTCGAATGGCATACGGAGCACGTGACCAAGCCAGCGCAACCTATGAAGTCTGATCATTCTATCGTGGGCGAGTAAATGCTTTTGAAGTACTTCAACATTGCTGGTCTGGTGTTCCCACCAGACTCGAGTATTGCATGAAGAAATCGATGGTCAGACAATGAAAGTCCTCTGACGTCCTCAGCGCGCAGCGGCGCGACATTGTAAACCCGACCATTGACGGATAAGCTAATGTCACGCCTACGCCACAGGTGATGCAGGTTCACAAAAGCTGCACTCGCCTTTCCAATCCGGATGAAAGTATTATCTTTCACTAGACCATCGGGGCTGATACAGCTACCCAGGTAGACAAATTTCTGTACTTCCCCAAGTAACTCATTCGTGAGCACGAGTCTAGGGTTAGAGACTAACCAATCTTGCAGTAGGACTTTACACTTTGCAGGTGTGAAGCGCATGCCGAACCGTGAGTCAGAATTATTTAAACTATTTAGCACTGTGTGCATTACCACGGCGTCAGATCCAAGAAGAGCTATGTCGTCCGCGTACTCGGTCTATGTGAGCGGACGCCCCGGAGGCTCTTTCACTTTCGATAGATGAACTGACCACACTGCATAAGTTGCGCTGGCTTAGCCACGCGTTGCATACACCAGTCGGTGGACTTCTTCGAAGGGCCGTTTTCACACAGCCACGTGAAGGGTAGAAACGAGCCAAAGGCGATCAAACGATGAATCGACAGTGAAGTACGGAAGCCACTACCAGCAAACTCTTCTGCCCTGGTCACTGCCGTCTTCCTGGATGGGGCCCCCGAGATGGGCCACATCAATGGTTAAAGACATTGTCAGACATGGCCCAGTCGTGTCATCAATGGCACTCATTCATCCTTCAGTGCGTAGCTACCTTCCCAATTCCTCCATTCAACAGTCCACTGATAGTGCAGTATTTACACACCAATTTACTGGATCCCGCCTCCGGTGCACATCTACCTACCCCACCTCCCCAAATCATCGGTGAAAGAAACTGTGACAGCTACAACCACTGTACGACAAGTACGTGGATATTACTGCTGACAATAGGGATGACCCCGCAGGCATTAGAGGCTGATAGTGAGTCTTCCGTAGTCGTATCAGTGACGAATGTCAAGAGGAAACGTGAAAGACGACAGCATTGCCTGACATTATTTGGTGTGGTAAGCTCGGGCGAGAGCTTCCTGTAGACCTACGGACGTCCGCGGGAGATGGTGTACAGCGCCTCAAGGAGGATCAAGAATTTATGTGGGACACTTTTGCTACATAGACACTCATAGTATCTGACGGCCCACAGAGTCAAAAGCAGCCTTCAAACTAAGGAGACAACCGTTGTTAGTCGCTGGAATCGGTGTCGCTGTTCCAAAATCTGTCGGAGGATGAAAATATGATCGATGCCTCCTCTTGCTGGATGGAACCCAGCTTGGCTTTCGCGGATCTGCCTCTCGCTGTGTTCAGTCAACATTCGAAGGATAAGACCAGAGAGCACCTTCGATGCCACAGCTAACAGGCTGATGCCACAGTGGTTTTTACACAGCGTCTGCGTACCCATTTTAAGATAGGAATGACTGTCGACATACCCTATTCCATAGGCACCTTTTATTAGTTCCATACAACACCAATAAGCTTTGTCAGACGGGTCACCATGGATTTTACGCCTTCGTTGAAGAGGGCTAAATACAGACCGTCCGGTCCTGGTGCCCTCTCACGTTTCAGTACGGATACTTCGTAGATTAGTTCTTCCGATGGACGTTTCACTCGAAATAGAAATCGTTCAGCTGTAGCACCCTTCCGGTGCCTAACTGCCATGCCACCCGAAGGTTGCACGAGGGCTGGGATACTGCCAGGTTGCCCAAGCCTAGGTAGGGGAAGTCGAGAGGCAGAGGTCGGGTTCGAACCACGGACCTTCCGGTCAGTAAATTCGCGCTCTAACCACTTGGGCCATCTCGCCCAACCATCTTCCAACCATGGATTGATAGAAATACACTCTAAAGGGTTCTGGGTAGCGAAAATGATCAAGACTAACCTAACCCAATGGCAACAAATGCGGTAACTCTGCTAATCAGTGGTCTGTATCACCTTCGAGTTGATTTTTGTGTGCAGTAAAACTGGTTTCTTTTGCCGGGACTTCAGAACATTGCGCAAGCAAGATATGGAGGCTGACGTTCCAGAGTGCACTGCGTTTTGCGACAATGACCTCACTGCTGGTCCGCACTGAACAAGTTGGTGTGCCTCAGTTATACGCTTTGTAGGTCAGACAAGGGGCAAACCCTCCGTGCCATGGGACTTGGTGAGAGTCCCGGTTTGAAAGGAATACGAAGCACTTGAAGAAGACATGATAAAGCAATCACCACGAGTCTCAGCTGCTTTGGTACCGCATATGCGTCTTGACCAAACCCGACACAATAGGTAACGTCAGTGATGCTATGATTCGCTCATTCGATTATCTTCATTCATCATATCTATCCTAGGTTCGCAACTGCGAAAAGGTTTATTTCTTCTTCCGCTCAAAGAGATCCCAGAAACCTCATGTGTTCACCGGTTTATCAAAAATGTGCCTTACCGAACGAACACATCATGGCATTAGGAAAACTGCAGCAATTGGTGTTAGGAGGCACTCCTAACGAACATATTGCTCAACATTTCTCTCTCTCTCTCTATTTCAGCCTTCATTGGACTGTTTTGTTCCATTCCATTCTTGATTCTTCGAATCTCGATATTGGCTGTTCAGTTGCTGCAGTATAATTTCCTCAAGGCTTTTTGTCTTCTCAATTTCGTGTGTAACTGACAAGGTTGATTGACTGATTAGTAGAGAACATAACAATTGGAAACGCAATCAAATGTCCGACGAGAACAATTAGAATTGCATTTCTGCAATAACTGCGTTGATATGACGAGAATCAGAAAGAGAACTCAGTTTCAGCATCATGACGAAGGACCCAGAGATGTTAATGAGCTGAACCGCCACTCTACGTTCGGACGTTTCACTAACCCATAGGCACCATCTCTAGATGCTGTGTTGCAAGAGGCCAGCTAAACCGTTGTTTGAAGTGCTCGGCCCATCTTTCTGGTTGACATTTTTGCGAGTGAATTAATGTGCCACCTTTTTCACTTATTGTTTAACTGACCGTTGCCTTCCTAGGGCTAGTCGGTTTTTATCATTTGATTTGAAGTACGACAGTTTCTGATAGCAAAAGTGGGATGGCTTAGAACAGAAAGTATCCCCAGCATCAGAACTGCATAGGTCTGCATTACAAACAGTCGCCGTCTCTTCGGTCGAGAAGCATTGGGTCGGATAACCGAATGGCTCAAAGATGACGATTCATTGGAATCCAATCCAGGAAATTGCGTTCAGTGCTGGGGTTGAGTGCGACTACCACGCCATGTATTCCACAAGTCATCATTTGTGGTTTACCGGACACAGGGAGAAATTTGAAAGAGCTGAGCTTGCCCTTTGCGCCCTGAGATGCATAACTACGTTTCGGTCTTGTGTGCGTGTTTCGGGTGGGGGGGGGCAGTATACATCAGTTTTAAGAGAGTACAGTTTTCAGCAAGCACTGCTTGTTTTTCAGTGTGATATAGAATACGGAAGTTGAGAACTCCTATGCAGAAAGAATCTTGTGGATTTATCAAGGTGTTGATTTGCTTATTATTAATGGCCAGCGGGTGCATGAAGCCCATCGGTCAGATAACTGACAGTCAGATGGCCCAGCAGTTTTTGCTTTTGTGGTGGAAAAGGGTTGGGTAGGGACCTTAGTGGACACAGAACTGTGCAGGATAATGATACTTCTCGGTTGTCCAGGCCGAGGTAGGGGGGTTGGTTGAGATATGCCACCATGAGTCTTTGACACAAAAGTCTGACCCACAAGACAGTGGACAATGGGGCCTTTTTGGGGGACCCTTCTCGGAGCCGATGCCTCAATACTTTAACGTGCTTGGCTAGAGGGATTGGTCTAACATGAGGCATTACCGTCTCACCCCTGATTCGGCTGCTTGCAGCAGGTGCCTTTTGAACAGCAACGGACTCCTTAGTTTTAAAAGTATTTTGACCGTATTTGAATAATGTGCTAGCTGTCACGGGCAACCCTTGGGCGGTGGAAGTGTGCAGTTTTTAGGGCTACTCTTCACTAACCCGTCCTTTCTCGTGGGAAGGCAGTATTGCTGCTTCCATGAATATAGAAATGCTGGTCACCTGGGGAAACACCTTACTGCCTTCATACTCCTATCGCAGGGAACAGCACGACTTTAACCCCAGACCGCCTCGTAGCACGATTACTCGTAGTAAAAGTTCTCGCTGCTCTCAAATTGACTGCTCCCCTTTGGCTTCCTGGGCATTGTTTTGCGCTGTGTGGAACGAAGTTCCATACAGTTTAGCCCGCTGGATCATTGCAGCACTCAAGCCCGAGCACCACGTCTTGGTAGCAGCTTTTAGTCGGAAACTATACCACTGGTGTGTTCCGACGTTATAGTCCAGCTCTTAAGCACCACGTCACGTCGTCTAATCTCAAGTGAGCCACAACATATGTCAGCAACGGTTCAGACGACACGAAGGAACTGCGCCTTCCCGTGTTGTGACGGTTTGTATGCTTCCGTGATCCACTGAGGCCTACTGAGTGGTGTCTGTGCGACACTCACAGGTGTGGTGTGTTCTGTAAAAATGGTAATGCATTTGCACTTTTCGCCAAATCCCATTACCTTGCCGCAGGCTTTTTAACCAAAGGCTCTAGTCGACGACCCTGGTCGTCCTCCTGTCTAGGTCTGGTTGCCCTAGCAGTGTCCCATCCCACGTAGAACCGGGATATTTACAACTAAAAATAATCACATACCACATCAGCCGTCGCGTTGTGTCGCAAGCTGGTCACAGGTGTGTGTGTTCTGTAAAAATGGTAATGCATTTGCACTTTTCGCCAAATCCCATTACCTTGCCGCAGGCTTTTTAACCAAAGGCTCTAGTCGACGACCCTGGTCGTCCTCCTGTCTAGGTCTGGTTGCCCTAGCAGTGTCCCATCCCACGTAGAACCGGGATATTTACAACTAAAAATAATCACATACCACATCAGCCGTCGCGTTGTGTCGCAAGCTGGGTTGCCTTACTTGCTCCATACAACAGGGCGAGTAAGCGAAGACATACGGCTGACGCCTCCTTACACCTTCATGTTTTTCCTCCTCTATCCTAATACGCTCAGCTCCGTTTGCCATGCATCACTCCCAGATCCGGGTTCTGTGCGCCCGACTTCAGTAACAACCCCAAACACTTCGAAGTCCGTTTCCAAACCCCTAAATCGGGCCTACTTAGTTTCCTTTAGTGTTCGCACAGTTGAGCAAGCACTCTTGTTTATACTCTGGATTCCCTCTCCATAGATGTATATTGTTTGTCAGAAACAAGGATACAGGACGCAATACTTGATTGAACTGAATACTCACTCTCTTCCGGGTTCCGACTGCGCACCCCTGGTGATGCAGAGGCCGCTGCAGCTGGATATGCCTCGATGAGTATTGTGTTGTGCAATCGAGTGGAGACGTCTACTTGATTGGATACCCGTTGATAGTCGCCTCTGCGCGGTTCGTTTGGCAACCACTGTGAAAGGATCGAGAGGAAGTGAGGTCCACAACGCCCTGTTTTTTATGTCTGCTTATACCCCAACTGTTTAGCTCTGAATCTGCGGCGCTCTATGTGCTCGTCTACAACGGACTAAATGCTCAGATATCGTTATGGTTGCTGGTGACATGGATGCTCAGGTAGGTTGACTAACTGCTGCTGATCCCGTTTGGATTGGATTGGATACGAGACACACAAACAATGAAGATAGCCTGCTTCAGGTATGTGCCGATCACATACTGTTCCTTTGAAGTACGAATTTCCTGAACAGCAGAAATCGCTTGACAACGTAGTGCCCACTAACCAACCAGCTCAGAATCTAAATAGACAACAGCACCATTAGTTATCGGTGGCGAGGCTCCATCACTACCTGCCGTTCCTTCTGGAACACCAGCGTGGGCTTCGACCATGCAGTTATGCGCTGCTGCTTTACACCGTACTTTTCAGGTCTACACAAAACGAACGGGCCTCGCTTAGGCGTTGAGAATCTAATGAACCCAGAAATTTTCAGAAACAACTCCCTAATTGTCTGCCTGGCCGTACTATGTCGGATATTACTGACCACCGTCACGAAGAGACTGGACCTT
>NW_008751777.1:1122070-1126478 GCF_000715545.1 Opisthorchis viverrini
GTTGCTGGTTACCGCAGCTTCACATGGGCGCTAGCAACACTGGCGCATGTGCAGCCCGTACGCGAATTCCAGTGATCTCTCTTGATGCACTCTCCAGCATACCAATTTGGTTTTGGTAGGAGACTCACGTGGACCCCAGATGACTCTCACGTCTCATGTGTCTTTCTTGTTTCTGCCCAAGTGCTGAAATCTTCACAGTAGTCAAGCGTTACGCCTAACGTCTTCAATATCCTCGTTGAGAAGCGGATGATTATAAAACCTGTGAATTTGGCCTTTGTTAAGTGGGATGTGAATCACTGTACATTCAATGTCACCAGTGGTAACAAAAATGTTTTTCTACATGTAAGGCTGTCCCAAATCAGCGCTGTCTTCTAATTCGTCTATGGAGTACGTAAACTGTTGTCGGACAAGTCACGTGCTTAGGTGTCAAAAGACGTCGCCGTTCGATAGAATCAGACTGCAAGTGGCGAACAGTTGTCATGTTGCGTTAGAGGTGATGTCTGGCAGACGAGAGGTCACAAGCTGCGGAGAATTGAGGAGATAAATCGCAGCCTTCATAGTAAGGCAACAAAGACATTACATAATAGACATGTTGAAATTGTACGACCGTATTAACATCAACGACCTTGAGAATTAACTGCAATGCAAGCAGCGCCTGAAGCAGTGCAGTTACTGTGGAAACCAGCGGCTAGATGTACGATACAATGAGGTGCTCGTCAAAGAACAAACAAAAATCATACGAACAATAATACGCAACACGCACTGACTGTAAAAACCCTACTCATCTCGATGCAAATGACGCCTGGTTCGATAATCTTTCTAGTAAAAACCGCATCAAGCCCCATAAATTCATTGATTCGGTTTCAAAAGTTACAAATCAGAAGATTCATTGGAAAATCACCTTGTGAACCTAGTGTCCACCCACTACTGGCAAGTCTCTTGGTGTGAAAATTGTTTGTGCATTCACAGTTATTTCCACAAAACCTGTAACATTGATGAGTGAGTCACATATTACTCACGTGAATGTCAACGATTTCAAACAACTATTCGGAGTGGAACCGTTTGACACAAACAGGAAGACACACGAGTAAAATGTATACGTGTCCTCATTTTGAACAATAATAGCTCTGGATATTGTGTTTTGTAACCTTGATAGAGATGCTATACGGCAAGATGCTTTGCATTCCAATTCAATAGCCCCATTGGCACTGTGATACCTGATCCTCCGTATATCTTGTGTTCATGTGATTGGAAATATCGGAATGCCAGTTGTACCAACAGAGAAACGGATGCACACTGAAGACCAGGATACCAATACCAATTCACTCGGATCAGAGGTTGCATCCCGCGCCCTACATCCAAAATCATTCGCCCACAACAACCTCACTGGGCAACGAGGACAACATTTAATCGAAAATATGGGTACGATATGTGGACGACACATTCGCTATTGTAAAGAAAAATGAACTGCCACGAGCAGAGGAACTGCTGAACGTGGTTCCTGACATCCACTTCACAATGGAAACGGAGGAGAACAACGAACTGGCGTTCCTAGATGTGCTCGTCACAGGGACAACAAACGGCCAACTACAAACTGGAGTATACACACACACATACAGACCAGATTTTAAATTACCACAGCAACCATTCGAACCATTTCATATGGAGATGCTTACGACACCAACACCAAGCTGATCCGTCAACACAACCAGAACAGAGGAGGATTACGCTGCCGTATATCAGAAACGTGGCGGAGATGATTGCACGACATCTATGGCAATATGGAATTACAGTCGCCTTCAAGCTTACAAACACGTTGAGAAGAATACTCTCGAAACCAAAGGGAAGGTTGGATGCTTTGAAGAAGACTAACGTGATTTACAAACTTAAGTGCAACGACTGCGACAAACATGTTGACCAAACAGGAAGAAAACTTGCTACCAGAATACACGAACACAAGCCTGCCAGCAGAAGACATGACCCAATGTCACTTGTCTCAATTCACGAAGACAGAGAAGGACACGAATTCAATTGGGACAGTATTCAAATACTGACTCACGCAAGAACGAAACGGGAGCGAGAATTTGCCGAGGCGTGGTACTCCACACAAAAATCGGCCAATAAACACATCCACATTGACCCAGTCTATCAGCCGTTACGAGCAAAAACCACACAGTCACGGAACTCTGAGCCGAGAAACCTAACGACCACCAACGGACTAATCGGGTCAAAGGAAGGCAATCACTAAAAACAGAAGGCCGATGAATCAACCAATCAAGTGTATGAAACCCACACCACAAAGCAAGAAGGAAACGGCCGAATCACAGCAGAACAACCACACACAGAACTATCCAATTGAATGCACCCAACGAACCAACCAGACACAGGAGATTGAGACCACGTCAGATTCACAGGAGACCAATCAAACTACACGAAGACCATTTCCAGAACTGCCAGATACTATTGAGAAGCTATATGATCACGGGCAGAAGAGGAGGAATTCAGCCTGCACTGACGATGTCACCTCGATTGGTGATGAAACGTTTGCAATCCAACTGCCAAGCTCGGCGACCAACAACCAACTAACATTTAACTGCCGCAGCATACAAGGTCGAAGACGGTTAGTTCACTCATGCCATTAACCATCTACCAACAACACTGTTTACGTAGAGAAAAGAAAGACCTATTCCACACCGCCTCCAGTATTTTCCCCCATTGTTCGATATCACGCAACCTGGATAAAACTGTCCCAATTTATCCCCTTCCAAACTTCTCTTCATCCTGCGCTTCGCAACATCTTACCTCATTCAACACAGCTGCCTACATGTACATTACAAAGGGAGACTGAGGATAGATAGTGGCTAGCCTATTGGTAATGCTGCACGGTTGATGAACAGATCAAGCTACCCTCATAACTACTCTGGGAATCCACACACTCCTCAGACGAGGGACTACTCGGCCTTAATCACGTGACAACCCCAACTTCCGGCGACTTCTATAAAGAATATTACATATTCTACAATCATCCAAGTTATGTCCCTCTCCCATATTCACGGTTCCCAGCTACTCCTAGATGTTGAAGACACCGTTACCTATCTGTGTTCTGAATTTGCAAAATCCCTCCACGTGAACCTGATTTTCCTATTCCTTCTATATATTGAACTCTTCGACAGATCTGAAGACTTTGTGTCACTTATCAGACATGCGCTACTAGAAACCTCAATCAATCTCACTCCATAAACCTACATGGATTCTGTTAATCCGTAGACAATCAAAATGTACAGTTCATCTTTCATTAAAGAAGGCTGTCTGACAACACCTCCCCTTCCCATCATTGACAAATGCATTCATTTTCCATCTCTAAATTAATATAACCCACTCCATAAACTGACTTGTCCCTATACAAACGACCATAGACAAACATTACGAACATTTGTTTGGTTGGGAATACTAAAATTGTTACTCAATTACACTATACTACTACTGCATCAGAAAGTTCGAGGTGTTCGCCGCTCCAAATGTTCGCTCCGAGCCTTGGGCGCGCCGCCGATGGGTCGAGGTGCTAGCGAGGTTTGTATTGAGCTACATTAGCCAACACGCTGGTCCAACCCGTGTTGCATGCACCCGTGCTCTAACGAACGAGCAGCCAGCTCACTGATGCAGTCTTTGGCGGTATTACTAATTTGGTGGACGATGTGCGGTATCGGATAAATTGGAAAAAAACGACAGATAATGTGTCGAATGGTTCTCACCAGGAACCAAACACTCTTAGAATGTAAAAGTCCAGCAGTGATGTATGTAACAGCGTGACTGTGTGTGGGTGTTAAGGAATCGTCTGTAGGTTTATAGGCGGATAGAGCAACATGTTGTCTTCGTCGAATCGTAAGGTATGTGACTGTGGATAGAATGAATGGGGTTGACGTATTTATATCGTCTTTGTTAAGGGGCATTCGTTTCGCCGCAGTTTTTTCCATACCAGTGGCGCCAATAACAAGTACACAGGGAACTCGGAGGTGTGCCAATGTGACGTCGAACGTCCTACCAACCGACTCATCGGAGAGGACCAAAGCGCTGCACCAAATTTTGGAGTAAGGAGAGGAAACACAGCTCTAACTTTTCGAGGATCCTCTGCACATTCCAAGCACACTCAATCACGCCATACAATGCTCACTCCGGCGCGAATGAACAACTTCACTTGTGCCATAATATTACTAACTACTTTCCCAAGTAGCTTAAAATATCACTTATTTTAATCGTGTAACTGCTTCCTAAAATGCTGCTGTGTCGCACCTCAGTTTATTCGCTTACATTATATTATTTATATAATCCAGCTGCCGTTGCCACAGCAACCCCAATCCAAACATCCTACCAACATCCTGATCGGAGTGGACCAATAACAAATTTGGAG
>NW_008751777.1:1126773-1128520 GCF_000715545.1 Opisthorchis viverrini
CGCGCCGTCGTACTCGTTGCCTGCTGGTATGGCTTTCCTGGCATCAATCATGGATGACGACCTCGACAACATCCAGTGGTCTTGTGCTCGAATTGGAGAAGTCGGGCAGGCAGCACTGAACGCCGCTAGTATAGCTTCTTTCACATTTTGCCACGATTCATCCACATACTGACTGCCACCACAGTGTTGTTTCCTACGAAATAATCACCTTTTTATTTGCGAAACGACAAACTCCTATCAATGTCATCGTATGCTTGCCACTTTTGAAAACAGTTTCTAGTCATGTTCGATGACTTCATTATAAGCGGCGAACGTCGCGTGTCTTTGACATGACGCTGGCTTTGCAAAGGTATCGATGTCCCGTGCAAGTGTCAAGTCTAGCTATCGGGGATGCAAAGTGCAGGTATCTAAGATATATCGACCGTATCGAAATTCCGATGAGCCTCAAGTGAATTCATCTACAAAGAGAAGGAGAGACGAATGCAAAAATGATCAGTGAAGGGCCAGGTGAGAAGTTGATTTTATGCACAGGAAGATGTTGGTAGCTTGGGTAACGTAGATGGTCGTTGGTTTGTCCTCTGAGGTGGGCAATTTTTGATTGCAAATGTTTTATCACCGCGCTACGCACCGCTACACTCCTCAACAAGGCACTGTTGATGTCACCTCGACTGGTGACGAAACGTCCGCAATCAGATTGCCAGCTCAGAGAAGTTGATTTATCCAGCAGGTCGACCTCAGGTCAACAGTACTCACTAGTGAGGGCGCGTGCACTAAAGCGGACATCCTCACTAGCAGTACCATCGTGCACACCGGGGTGAACGGAAGTATGTACGCAAGATAATCAGAAAAGACAGATGAAACATAGGTAACCTACACGCGTGTCCAGTTTGATGATTTCGATGGAAGGAGTTAGCTCCGGACCAATTCATGCGGATCGCATCAATGATTGAAATGAACAAGAAAAACGAATGGCGATAGATCTGACTGTTTTCAACATGAGCAGTTTGTAGATTGTGGAACTACCGACAGATCAAAACAAAACGCAAATTCTGTGTCTGTTCAGACAACGAATGAAACAGTTTGATCTACTGGAAACAGGGTTCTCGACAATTATGATGGGTGCTAAGCTCCTGGGTCTATATGTGCTCTACGACATCAAGTACCCTCATCATTAATGGCAACAATCAAACTCGAGATAGCTTGATGGTTAAGGTGCGAAATTACTGACCGGAAGGTTTGCAGTTCAAAAATAGCCGCATGTTGACTGTTCGTGTGTAAATTAGGGCAGTCGTACAGCCGTAGCATCTCTTCGGTGGCTAGCTGCCATGCTACCCGGAGGAAGCACGAAGGCCGAGAGGCAGAGGTCAGGTTCGAACCACGGACCTCTCGGGGCAACCTGACACTATCTCAAACCTCGTGCTTCCTTTGCGTAACATGACAGTTGGGTATCCAAATGTCCTTACAGCTAAACAATTCTAAAAATTTTTAAAATTCAATATCTAATTTACCAAAAATTGTCATCGCACACAATGCGGTCGAACCACCATCATCATCAGCAGCAGCATCATCATCGACAGCATGACATCAGTGTTCAACACCGATGCTTCACTGCCGTACAACCATGATTTATTTGAAAGCCTTATTGTAAAGAAAAGAGTAACGGTGGACGAGAGAGGGACTCAGTGCTAGCTTAACACAATCATTCCGAGGTGCCTACACCTCCAGACATTCACTCAGGCAATCTGGA
>NW_008751777.1:1130168-1135047 GCF_000715545.1 Opisthorchis viverrini
GTGCGGGCGGTACAAAGTAATAAACCGCCCCGGGTGTCAGGTTGGCATAGGGGGCGGAGCGTTCGCCTACCGTCCGGGAATCCCTGCGACACCCAGGTTCCGTCCGTTTAAAACAAATCTCGCCAAAAGCTATCTGACTAGTGCGGTACAAAGTAATAAACCGCCCCGGGTGTCAGGTTGGCATAGGGGGCGGAGCGTTCGCCTACCGTCCGGGAATCCCTGGGTTCGACACCCAGTCGGTCCACTTGTTCGCCGGAGTGGACGAACGAAAAATAGGTGAAACCGAGGCGAACTGCTAAGCACCGATGGACGAGCAACCAAATGTTGACATTAGCTACTGAAGAGTAAGCAGGCCTCAAGTAGGAACGAAACGGGAAAAAGATTGGCAGTAACGAAACAAACGGCATAATAATGAACAAGCCCAGGTCACGTTACTCATGAGTAGCCAGGAAACAAGGGGGGTTACCGCTGTTCACCGTTGATTCACACGAATGATCAGTATGCATGTATGTTGATTCTTCCTGTGACTGAATTATCGGTGAAAAACGATATATATATATATATGGCGGAAAAATTGAAATACAAAGTAATTAATCAACCGGACTCAGATCCGGGTTTGAAAACGTTTCAGTTTATGCCTTTTCTGGATTAAGGTGGCAACACGGAATTCAAAATTTTGCTCCAAAGCTACATGTTTGTTGAGATGTCTAGACAGACAACACGGGTTTATGTACTTTTATTAGCTGGGGTAAAATAACTCAAATCTCCACGAAAGTTAAAAATTTTTGACATCACCTGGAGGTCAAGGAGACGCCGAAATGCCAAGTTCACGTATTTGTTAGCCGGTATTCAGTGCACAATGTAGTCATGTTTTTGATCACTTGTATCACTGAGCGAATACACTGAAAACCCCATGCAAAGAATGAGTAATTACTTCCGAAATTATGAGGCTTGTGAATATTGCGGATAAACTCTAGCTCCCATCGGCACAGTGAAGCTACGTAACGGATGGTGATCTAACTCGGATGATGAAACCTTTCGGTCTGGTTGAGATATGAGGTCGGTAATCGGAAGTTGGCACACCTAGATAGGTTTCGAAGCCGGTTTCCTAAGCCGTTTGTGCTCAGTCATCGTGATAGCGGGGAGCAGTCGGCCAGGGCGTTGCTTCACAAATCCGGTTAGACTGTGGTAGGACAAGATGCGTAACCTGCATGAAGTCACGTATCTTGTAGCTAGCTTATCCCCTTGGTGGCGGCTTTCCGGACGACGTCATGAGTTCTTAACCTGGTGCACCGTTTACTTGCATTTTCTGAGTAGTGAGAATACTTTATTATTTTTATCTCTCCTGTCGTCCAGCAAGAACTGTATTAACCAGCCGAGAAGCATTGTTCGGCTGTGAACCGCTTGTTAGGCGGTTTGGAAAATCAACGCATGCACATAAAGGTCACTTGTACTGAACTAGGACAATCTGAGTACATATCTGGCTACATCGCTTATGGTCTTCTGCGACCTTGCCCGACTGAATACCCGCGCGCACAAATTGCAGCCCCCGAAATATATCAAAATGTGCCCATCCCATCCGCCACTCATCTATTCCAACCATTCCAACTGCGCAGTTACATACATTGCTGGTAGGCACGAAACCCATAGCATTTGCAGCTAACATCAAGGATGATATCACTAATAAGTCGTCCTCAGAGCGGAAGCGGCTTAATCAGCTTGTAGTCATTGTGTATGGAGGTAGCCATGTTTCTCACGCGAGGACAAATATCAAGCCGAAAATAATCACACAGAATTCATCGTTTGGTTTCCGCAGCGGAGCATTTTCTGGCCTGACATGCTGAATATCGGTGAGGCAGTAGTTCTATCGCGCACCATCTGTCCTTTCCATTGAACCAAACCAGCATATTCCATAAACCCTTTCCTGTAGGTTGACACAAATCCAGCCCAGACTAGATTACGTCAGAATGCGCTTTTTGCAGATAAGGTTCCACACCGATCCAAACTGGTGTGAGTAAATTCGCCCCAGATGTCACCTGCGAACTTGGTCCTCCTCAGATGTACGCGGAGGCGCCTGTGTCTCAGAGGCATTCCTCCGATTCGAGACAAATCTTGCCCTCAGAAGTGTGAATACAATCAGCAATCATGCGATCCGGGTCGCGCCAACTCTGATTGACTACCGTGCAGAAGCATCAGGTGAACAGTTTAATCACAGCGTGTTCAATGGAAATTTCTGATAAAACTCCGATGTTGTGCCCCACCACAGGGAAAATGGAACAGGAATAAACCAGAAAGGCAGTATAGACATATCACCAACTGAAGTCACTAGGATCTCATCCAATAAAGCAGTGGAAGGATGGCCAGACATCTTAGAAAATCTCGATTATCCGATCGCCCGGAGTAGAGCATCTATTTGTGCTCATCTCGGAGAAACTGGTCTATATTCACTACTCACATGGTCGGATACTATTGATGTGTATGCCTCTTCATCCCTGTTGGTGTCTGTCCATTTACAGACGCCGAGCTTCATTAAAATGGTATCGCCCAGCACTTTCTTCCAAGACCGGAACGCCGGAAGTAAAGCACTATCCAAGTCGCGCAGGCTGTACAATAATACCAAGTCACTGATATCACTTTCAGTTCCTGCACCGGCTACTACTGAGTTGCAGCGCCTCGTGCAAGCAAGGCTTCGTGAGCACCCACAAGCAGGATTTCCACACAAGCCACTTGTACGCTTGGTTCAGACATCAGCTGATTCAGGCACCGGTTTGGCGACCTTGACTCGGACGTCAAACTAGGTCACCGAGTGTTAGTGCATGAGATTAGTATTCGAATAAATCATCCCGAAGTTTGGGAACAGGGGTGGGCTGTTGAATCGATACTTACCCTGTATCAAGCGTTTTTCAAACTAATACGCATGTGAGAGTAGAATGGAATGAGCCGAAAAAGCGGGTAAACACGCACTCTCTAGCCCACGCCTGGCTTAGCAGACGCCCGAGACAAATGACACAACGCAATAGCTCAGTAGCTGTAACGTGAGCGATGATTGCGGAGTGCGCAACACACTTGTCAGACGAGAGTTGTCAGGCCTGAGTGCCACAACCTAGCTCAGTAGCTGGAACGTGAGCGATGATCGCGGAGGGCGCAACACACTTGTCAGACGGGAATTGTCAGGTCTGAGCGTCACAAATTGCTCACTAAAGTCTAACACGGGTACCATCATTAAAATTTTCATGTCTCCGGTTTCCCTAAGGAGATTTCACGCTCAGATTTGCTTCATGCCCCACCCCCACCGTGAAGTACAGTAGGTCCGCCGAATTACCCCAATCGATGTTCAGTCCAGCCGCCTCCGCAACATGCTCGAAATCCTCCAGGAGGGTCCGCATATCTCCATCCTCAAATGGATGTGGCCACGGGATCTTCATCCGTTTCCTGGTCACGGCACCAAATGTGAGTAGGAGAGGTTCCTTTAGCAGTTTACGATCCTGTTCTAGGGCCGTGATCTCAAAGCAAGGGATTTATTAATTAGTCTGAACGCACGATCTAGGTGTCCGATCTGACGTGTAACACGTAGTCTAATTCAATCATGGATGTTCAGTAATAATTACGGCGAAATAGAATTCGGCGAACTTCACCTGCGTTTGTTCAGCGAACAATAAATTGATTTAGACGTGGATAGACAGTATAGATAGGTAGACCGTTGTTCCACAATAACTTAACAGTAAATAATCAGCAGAATTGAAGGAAAGCCCACGGCTAGACTGAACCTTGGGCAGATCAAAGTGATCCAAAATGTTCAACAACAAACTCAGAAATGAACTTGAAAAAATCGAGTTATGAAAACAGTCAATGGAGTATCGACTTTGTATAAAATAGAATAGTTTGGTGTTGAAAATTAAGTGGTCATCTGTGCAAAACCAACACCCCTTCGATTCCCATATTAGTGAAGCAGAGAACCGGAATATTGTGAAGCTATTTATGGGACCTCTCAGTGAGCACACTCATATTCGTGTCAACCACGGGGTCGTTTGCATGCTGATACAGTCATAAAGAATTCTGTGCCCATCCTGTCCACGTGACATGCGTCAATCGGTAGTCTGCTGTGTCACTGGACTTTCAACTGAGTAGGCAACACCCAAATCAGCATCTGTGCAAGACACTTGAGTCAGGGTGTTTTGAATGCTGCTAGTCCGAACGACGTCGAATTTCACTGAATGATGAGAATTCAAACTCAACAGACTAAACGGTCAAGTTGATAAGGCTAGACAAGGCAGCCGGTTTGTGGCTGGTGTGTACGCTGGTTTGAGTGAGTGGCCACAGCACGCCGTGAGGAGAATCCCGACAATGGAACCAGTAATTGCTCGGTTGTCCTGTTTGTCCCGGCCGTGTCGCCTTCTACAGGGTAAATCAATCCACCCTCTTGCAGCATATTGGATTGCTCATTTCCTCTGTGTGCGCCCTAAAAACCATGTTGTTACCATGCTTGATTTAATAGAGATTGTAGTTAGTTGCAAAGTTCCCGGTGCATACCGATTTGGCTTTCACGAGAGACTCAATTGAATCTCTCGTTTATGATGTTCTACGACTGTGTGTGGTGCACACAGGCCGCCTGAAGTTTCAGTTGCCACGATATTCGACATATCGCAGTATATTTTCATGAGAGAACCTACTCGCGAGGTTTACACAAGTGGTTTCCATAAGTCATTTATAAATGTCACCTCAAAACTGCTTATTTTTGGTATTCGGCGTATGCCGAGGATTCTCTGATGACCACTATCCTGAGAAACGATCCCACAGGCAACACGGTAAGGTGATTGAGAGAAGAACCCCATAGAAACCCCCCAGCCAGCACATCTTGCACTGATTGTAGTGTGTGCAT
>NW_008751777.1:1135355-1139615 GCF_000715545.1 Opisthorchis viverrini
CACAAGTTTTCTGAATTTCCACTGGAAAGCCCAGGTTTGTGAATTGCAACACCGAAGTACAGTTTTCCAGTAGGTGAGACGTGCAGTTTTGGACGCCGCGATTGAATGCAATGCAGACGGGCAATGTCCACAAAGAAGAGGATGCCTCACTGCGTTAATGACGGTCCACTTCAGTCGAGTGTGCTTCATCAGGACTACTCACACACTACTCATATAGCTTAAGTAGGTCGTCATGTTGAAGGAATCTCGGAGATCGCGCCGCGTAACGGACCCGAAAACACGGGTCCGTTAGCCTACCTTAACTTAATGTGTAGCATCGAGACGCTCCATATTTCGGGTGTTTTTTTTAATTCGGGTATCACAATATGCGTTTGTCTAAATGAAACACGCTACTCAAACGATGCGAGTATATGTCGACGGAAGCTCGCCGACTTTACACAACCAATGCCCAACCCTCAGCTGAAGCAACCTTACGGCGACTATCTGCCATGCCCTCGGAAGGAGGCTCAAGACCTGGAGTACTGCCATGTTTCCTAAGCCCAGACCGGAGTATTGGAGATCCTTATTTTGTATTCGAAACACCAACCTTTAGGTCCGTCAGCTTGCGCCCAAACCACTCAGCTCTATCGAGCCCAAACGATGTCCAAGAGCTGCGGAGATCAGCCAGCCAATTTCAAAGGGTGTATAGGAAAGGGAAACGTCAAAGGTCAGGATCTCAGACGAATACCAGGCACCGATAGTCACAAATGATCAACTGTGGCAGGTATTCACCAATATCCGATACTCGCTTCAGATGTGACAATTCTCCAATATCCGATACTCTCTTCAGATGTGTGGCTAAGTGACAGTGGCTTGCTTGACAGGAATTCTAATACAGCGTTAAGTACGGCTGTAGCTTATATAGGGTTAGCGTGCGCGGAAACCTTCGGATATATTTGTCACATATCCCTTGTGGGACAGTGTGTCTACCTAAAAGCCTACGAATCTGATTGGACCTAGTGTAGGCTACCGTCCAAATCATTGTGAGTGTAGTGTGAACTCAAGAACCACCTTCATTCGAACATCGAAATCATTTGAATGGAGCTTCCGTTTAGATTACTGTTTCCGCCATGACGTCTGCCAAACCTTCCAAAGTAATTAGCCCGACATGAGAGAATTCCAGCGCAACTCGGAGATGATATATCTCGTCTAAACGCATTCATTAATCGATGTTATTCTATAAATTGCTTACCGTTATACGTGAAACATTCACCTGCCTCGTCGTCTTAAATCCAGAGGCAGGGTCATGAAGTACCGATATATCATTCTCCACAGGAAACGACTGAGAATAACTGGGAGGCTCACGGGCGCAATCATCTTTTCAGTGATTTCATTAGCCAAACCAGGGACAAGGTCAACTAACTTTTAGCAAAATGGTTGGAAGTTGAAACGCATTGAGTCTCTTCCACTATTCGCTGAGAAGTCGTGACGAATATCAAGCGGGACCTGCATGCTCCGGTTGAAAGAGTGAGGGTTCATCAGTCAAGATTTAAGATAGACTGATCTGCATTGTAATGAACCTGCAGTTCGAGAGGATATAGCGTCACCAATCCTTCACTTAATAAAACCACTTCTACTGCTCACAATGACTGGCTACTCCAATGACGATATCTAAGGCCGAGGTGTCACTCGCCAGTTAACTTATTTTTATTCTTCCCCTAAGCCACTTATGGATTGATAGTAGTCTGGGATGCAACTTCCCAAAGGAACCCAGTCTATGGTAAGAACTAGAGAAGCGTACACTGTCGTACACTCCAGGCAGGTTTGAAACCGCGACCTGCCGACCAGTATCTTGGGAAGTTAACCGTCTGTGTTACACAGTCCCCTTGGTCGTGTGAGTTGGCATGTCGGAACGTAAGCTTTGAAGGAGTTTTCTGGAATCGATAAAATATATGTTCTTAAAAGGGATGGCCGGAAGGTGTTCACTGTGAGAAAATCAGCGAACGTATCTGCGCCCTATGTTACGGTCTGGATGAGTCGTGCATCGATATTCCCGCAATCACCCGTCGAGTAGTCACTGGATTGTATGCTGGGGTGACGACACCCGAACTGGACAACTTGACCGCTGAAGTATGTGCCTGTATGACAACACGACACCATGACTACGGGACCCTGGCCGCTCGCCTGGCCGTTTCTAATTTGCATGAAAAACACGAAAGCGTCTTTTTCAGGAGTAAACGGGAACCTGTATGGCTGCGTTAACGAGCGCACCAAGCTTCATCCACCCATAGTAAGTGAAGACGCTATCCAGATCATACGGGAGAACTCTGACCGATTGAATTTGGCGATAGACTACCAACGTGATTTTAACTACAATTATTGCGGTTTTACGACTTTGGAGCGCACCCACCTATTCAAACTGCATGGCAAGCTTCACGAACGTCAGCAGCATATGCTCATGAGGGCTTCTGCAGGGATACATGGGCGTTACGTCGATGCCGCCATTGAGACAATGTACAATCTAATGTCAGAGAAGTGGTTCACCCATGCTTCACCGACCCCATTTAATAGTGGTACTACTAGACCGCTAATGTCCAGCTGTTTCCTGATCACAATGAAAGACGACAGTATCGAATGTATTTATGACACACTCGAAGAATGTGCTATCATCTGCAAGAATGCTGGAGGTATCGGCGTGAATATACACAACTCTGCAGCGAAGGCCCTCTTCCTTTCATTTGTGGTCTGATACTCGAACGGATCCTTCGACACCAAGCACAAAACATCCATTACTGAACTACGCACAGTCGCATTAAACCCTGGTATTGACATCGGCTACCGCCAGTGCACGCGCACTCGGTGCTCCTTAGACCATCATCCCTGGTATTGATGGAGAAATAGCCAAACTCCTCTCTCTCTCTGTGTGTGTGTGTGTGTGACCCGAACAATTCACTTGGTTCGAAAGGCATTCATCCTCAATCTATTGGTGGTCTAGTCTACCTGGAGACCACATATCAGCAAGTATGCTCCAAAAAACCCACAAGACAACCTAAACATCTCGTCCCTGGACTCACAGCAAGCTGGTAACACCAACAATTGTACCTGAAATTTAGACAAAATCTCTCGTAAGCTCCTAGCCCATCAAAGGAAATATCGATGGGGCAGAGGTGAAATACCAAGGGGCTTTGACGGTGCCAATTATCCGCACAATGATCTTAGCTGCAAAAGCTTTCCGAGCGCCAAAATATCTCATTTCGTCAAGTATGTGCTCAAACCAAAAACCATCCCAATCTACGTTCATATCTTTGCAGCTCACCTTATTTCATTGTCCACTGCAGCAATCATACCTCTAGAGGAAAAGGTCTGGTGGAATACTTCCCTAGCATCGCAGCTACCCCGAGATGTCTAGATTGGGCTCTCAAGTCTGTACTCCTACTCTGAACTCAATCTCCTGACTCTTTGCCCAAAGGGACATGACGTAGCTTTGGAAAATTCAATTCCATTGTGCGAATACCGAGCGGTGGCTTTGACTGCATCCTTAGCTGAAACTCGGAATCGCGTGACCCCGACTCAGTTTCATCCCGGTTCCAATCCTGACTTCGTATTCCGCGCCAGAATGCCAACCCTCGCAGTTCACAGCAAGCCACTCATGTCTGTCCTTCTCGTGTTAAAGCAAATTCCCCTAGGAGTCCCCAGAACAATGTACGTATATCCATTGGAAACACCTTCCCTAGACCTATCACTTTTTCTCTGTTACCATCGTTGGTGAAAGACTCAGAAGGTTGGACAATACTGGTCTTCCACTCGTCCAACACGCTACACATCGTCCTTCGTACAAGCTTTCCAACCCACACCAGTCAACCGAAACGCACTGTTCTCCCATTCTCCCGTCCAGAAAATTGTTAATTTGTGTGGCTTCTCTGGTAGGATTGTGACGTTAATATCCACGACAGGGTGCCATGTACACAAACATTGCTATACTCCAGAATTTCCCTAAAACCGAATGATTTCCACGTCCAAACCTGTCCCCTTTGGGATATCACAATATTCCCAGATGTCTCGAACAAACCTACAAATACTCGTGTCGGAAGAGGTGACCGACTCATCTAGTACCAAATTCTTCTAGCGGACATAAACCAGTCGAGAAAAACTCTAATGCATAATGTCCCCAAACACCTTAAACAGAAGACTCAGTTCAGCTGGAAAATACAAAACGACGCCATAGATAAGATCCGCCAGTGAATCAAAGCAGATCCCGCCGTCTCTGATCATTAAACCAAA
>NW_008751777.1:1142685-1144728 GCF_000715545.1 Opisthorchis viverrini
GGGGTGTTGATTTTGCACAGATAACCACTTAAGTTTCAACACCAAACTATTCTATTTTATACAAAGTCGGTACTCTATTGACTGTTTTCATAACTCGATTTTTTCAAGTTCATTTCTGAGTTTGTTGTTGAACATTTTGGATCACTTTGAACTGTCCAAGTTTCAGTCTAGCCGTGGGCTTTCGTTCAATTCTGCTGATTATTTACTCTTAAGTTATTGTGGAACAACGGTCTACCTATCTATACTGTCTATCCACGTCTAAATCAATTTATTGTTCGCTGAACAAACGCAGGTGAAGTTCGCCGAATTCTATTTCGCCGTAATTATTACTGAACATCCATGATTGAATTAGACTACGTGTTACACGTCAGATCGGACACCTAGATCGTGCGTTCAGACTAATTAATAAATCCCTTGCTTTGATATCACGGCCCTAGAACAGGATCGTAAACTGCTAAAGGAACCTTTCCTACTCACATTTGGTGCCGTGACCAGGAAACGGATGAAGATCCCGTGGCCACATCCATTTGAGGATGGAGATATGCGGACCCTCCTGGAGGATTTCGAGCATGTTGCGGAGGCGGCTGGACTGAAGATCGATTGGGGTAATTTGGCGGACCTACTGTACTTCACGGTGGGGGTGGGGCATGAAGCAAATCTGAGCGTGAAATCTCCTTAGGGAAACGGAGACATGCAAAATTTTAATGATGGTACCCGTGTTAGACTTTAGTGAGCAATTTGTGGCGCTCAGACCTGACAGCTCTCGTCTGACAATTGTGTTGCGCCCTCCGCGATCATCGCTCACGTTACAGCTACTGAGCTATTGCGTTGTGTCATTTGTCTCGGGCGTCTGCTAAGCCAGGCGCGGGCTAGAGAGTGCGTGTTTACCCGCTTTTTCGGCTCATTCCATTCTACTCTCACATGCGTATTAGTTTGAAAAACGCTTGATACAGGGTAAGTATCGATTCAACAGCCCACCCCTGTTCCCAAACTTCGGGATGATTTATTCGAATACTAATCTCATGCACTAACACTCGGTGACCTAGTTTGACGTCCGAGTCAAGGTCGCCAAACCGGTGCCTGAATCAGCTGATGTCTGAACCAAGCGTACAAGTGGCTTGTGTGGAAATCCTGCTTGTGGGTGCTCACGAAGCCTTGCTTGCACGAGGCGCTGCAACTCAGTAGTAGCCGGTGCAGGAACTGAAAGTGATATCAGTGACTTGGTATTATTGTACAGCCTGCGCGACTTGGATAGTGCTTTACTTCCGGCGTTCCGGTCTTGGAAGAAAGTGCTGGGCGATACCATTTTAATGAAGCTCGGCGTCTGTAAATGGACAGACACCAACAGGGATGAAGAGGCATACACATCAATAGTATCCGACCATGTGAGTAGTGAATATAGACCAGTTTCTCCGAGATGAGCACAAATAGATGCTCTACTCCGGGCGATCGGATAATCGAGATTTTCTAAGATGTCTGGCCATCCTTCCACTGCTTTATTGGATGAGATCCTAGTGACTTCAGTTGGTGATATGTCTATACTGCCTTTCTGGTTTATTCCTGTTCCATTTTCCCTGTGGTGGGGCACAACATCGGAGTTTTATCAGAAATTTCCATTGAACACGCTGTGATTAAACTGTTCACCTGATGCTTCTGCGCCGTAGTCAATCAGAGTTGGCGCGACCCGGATCGCATGATTGCTGATTGTATTCACACTTCTGAGGGCAAGATTTGTCTCGAATCGGAGGAATGCCTCTGAGACACAGGCGCCTCCGCGTACATCTGAGGAGGACCAAGTTCGCAGGTGACATCTGGGGCGAATTTACTCACACCAGTGTGGATCGGTGTGGAACCTTATCTGCAAAAAGCGCATTCTGACGTAATCTAGTCTGGGCTGGATTTGTGTCAACCTACAGGAAAGGGTTTATGGAATATGCTGGTTTGGTTCAATGGAAAGGACAGATGGTGTGCGATAGAACTACTGCCTCACCGATATTCAGCATGTCAGGCCAGAAAATGCTCCGCTGCGGAAACCAAACGATG
>NW_008751777.1:1146998-1161009 GCF_000715545.1 Opisthorchis viverrini
CACTCTTATGCCCTCAACTATTTCATCCGATGAGAGCTGTGTCCGTTCCCCGAGTTTCGTGTCTGCCAGTAACAAACGCTTAGGTACCTCACAAGGACTTTGTCCATATCCAAACAAAGCCCTGCGACATTGCTGGCAAAGTGTCGTACGAATTCGAAATGTAGGTTCCTGATTTCCCCGTGAGCGGTTTTCGTATACCAGTTAAGAATCCAGCCAGTACATGCGGTGCTTCCGAGAGCGACCTGCCTACGATGACAGTGACAGGAATTCGTTGTCCCGCAAATTAGGTGGTGAATATTTCGAAGGAATAGGATCTCATCCAATGTGAGAATGTAAACATGCTGAATCAAACGTCGTTTACATCTGAATGCAGGAACGATAGAAATGACTTCCCACAAATTGATTGGAGAATCATAAAACCAAGGTTTCGTCCTCAACTAGGATTTTGCATCATTTAGGATTCTTCAAGGTACATCCATGTTGATGTATATATGTATATATATATATATATATCCTAAACTCGTGTTCGCTTACAAGTGAGATCGCGAAATTACTAACCTGAAGGCCCTTAGTTCGGATCCAAGCACAGCAATTCTAGTGCTCGTGTATGGGCGTGGCCAGCCTGACAGCATCACAGCCGTCGTGCTTTCTTCGGGTGATGTTACAGCTACACACCAAAACCGTGTTACAGTCGGGTGATTTGCATGGGTATACCCTTGAACACGACCCTTTTTGCATTATAACTTTGGATTAACTGGAGCAAGAACTCAGAATATTACTGCAAATTTGACCGTATGCCATTCTATGCGTCACCGTAACCATAGGTTTCGGCGTAGAACTACGGTCGCGTCTGTGGAAGCGGTCTGAAGACGATTACGCCAAAAAGTCGGAGATTCACAAGTGAAAAACGTTCTACAAGAGATTCTACTGACGGCAGAATCAACAGTCGCTGTAGTACAAGACAAGCAGCTTATCAGTTGTATTCATAAAAAAAAATTAGCATAGCCTCACCAACATACATTCGCACAGGTCAAGGCCAATCTTATGTCTTGTCTAGTTTGTTGAAAGTTCCAATGTGAAAGCATGTGATGTTTCAATGCGAGGTGCGACTTTACACAGTTGGGTGCGTTTCCAAGTCACTGCCACCTGTCCTTGACTCCTATTGGCTATCTGCCCAACGGCCGACCATTATCGCACCAACATAAACGTCGATTGTCGTCCGCTTGTCTTTCCGTAGTTCTGAGGGCAAAATAGGGCTGAAATGTTTGTCCAAGCTCAGCTCGTCGATGAGGCCTTCAAACACAACGATCCGAGAGGAGTGGAGGACAAACAGTCGGACGGAAGAGCAGGACATGTGAAACGAAGTTCCTCATCACGTGCTTTCACGTTTCAGCGCTAGGTAAACAAGACATGAGGTCGTCGCAGACTGTGTGAATTTTGTTTACTTCATTTTGGCGCTCCTGATAAAACTGATCAAATTTGTGCTTTCATTGGTATGAGATTTTGGCTACCTCTCCAGTTTTCATGACCATCACCGGTAGGACAACACTGATCAGCGTCGGATGAAACTGTGGCAGTCACAACCACTGTAAGGCAAGTGCGTGGTCCTTACAGCTGGCAAACCCTGCGTTTAGCTAACACCCACGACAGCGCAGCCCGTGCACCAAATGGACTCTGGAGATATTTTCATCAGTTCGTATTTTAGTGAAAGTGTCCTGTCCACTGTAGGCCTTTGGAGACACAGTGTCACTCAGTGCTCGATTAGCGATAACTACCACCCTAGTCGTACAATCGACCGATTTGCATTGCTTTAAAGACCAAAGAGCCAGCACCCAAAGTAGTCGATCATATTCTTACCATGTTCGCATTTTCCAAAAACGGACTTTGCATACGGCAGCTTGAGACACGAACGCCAATGCGCGATTAGAACTCGGTCTAGGATACAACGACCGTAAAATTGACCACCATGATTCGACCAGGCGACAAGCGCCAAGATGATTGCGGACAATGAAATCGGAGAGGGCTTAACTGCTTCTTGCGGGCGAGATGGCTCAGTGGTTAGAGCGCGAATTTACTCACCGGAAGATTCGTGGTTCGAATCCTCGACTTCCGGTGTCTAAGTTTGGGCAATCTGCCAGTTTCCCAGCTCTCTCGCTTCCTTCGGGTTGCATGGTAGCTCGTCGCCGAAACGGCGTTATGGTTGAACAATTAGGTCGAATAATTCCTTCTTCACTAAATAACCTGTTCGTATGGAAACACATGACACATAATGTGTCCCTGGGGAGCATGCACACATTTATCTCTGCACTAGGGTTAGTCCATTTGCATTCACTGATGATCTCACTGGATTTCCCCACCTACGCATGTTGGTGCAGTGCTGACAGGTAAAGCAGAGGAGTTAAGATATTAGAGGCGGTTTGAAGGTCAACAACATCTCGCTGGTATATCTCAAAGCTCCATACATCACACGTTGTTCGCTGATATTCCGTCAAGCAAGCCCGGATCTCTTGTGTCCTTGGATAATGAAAGGCTGAACGCAACTCGTTTGGCTAGATCACAAATATTGCGTCGGATACAATATGCACGAAACCGAGGCAAACTTTTCAAGGGATGAAATATATTTGTCTTGTTTTGATTTGTACGGAACACAGCATTTCAACTGGTGTAACATGTATCACAAAACCGTTCGAAATAATTCAGACGGCATAATCTCGAGACGGACGCCATCCTCCTCCTGACATCCATAGACCAGGTGCACACGAAATTCGTTCGATTCCAGCACCTTCTCACGAAACCCTGAGGCTGTCCAATCCAAAAGTGATGTTTGCTGTTGCAGCGAAAATCGGTGAACTGGCTCGGTGATCGCCACTCGTCTAACGATGGCACACACCAGACCATATCTCCAAAGCACCCGGTGCAATCAGCTGTGAGCTGGGCAAACTGTACGCCGATTTCCCATTCACCAGATCTGTCTTTCTGCGTCTGGATCACTTTCTTTACCCAGATTGAATCTACGTATTTCCGGGAAAAATGAATGGATCGAAAAACAGGTTCAATTTGACAGTTTACTTTCCCGGATTCCTACCAAACCTGCCCAGATGCCTGTCGATTCCACGTTTGGCGCGGTGAAATTTACCTTCAAATTCTTGAGCATTTCTATCACCTTGACTGTTACCGTTAGTAAACATATCTTCTAACTCAATAGCCTGACCGAAATACACCGGGTGGGTGCCGGCATACCGACACAGTGGTACGGCACCTTCCATGTCTCAGTCGTAAATATGGAAGATCGGCTCATCACAGGATGATTCAGCTTTCTCGTTGGGGTCGTCAAAGTATGCTTGCGGAAGTTTCGAAATTGGGGAAACTACGCTTGCGCTTTTATGGAATTCAGAACTGATCCATCTTGTTCCGATTTGATTTGAGATGTATGTTTAAATTAATAATAAATAATATTAATGAGATTCGTTCAGCTGTGGCATCATTTTGGTGGCCAGATGCTATGTCACCCAGAGGAAGCACGAGGTGTTCCGATTTATTTGAGATGTATGTTTAAATTAATAATAAATAATATTAATGAGATTCGTTCAGCTGTGGCATCATTTTGGTGGCCAGATTACATGTCACCCAGAGGAAGCACGAGGTCTGGGATACTGCCAGGCTTCCTGAAAAGGTGAAGTCGAGATGTAAAAGTCGGTTTCGAACCACGGACCTTCCGGTCAGTAAATTCGCGCTGTAACCACTGAGCCATCTCTCTCTCTATCAAGTTCGACTGAACCCAAACCGCCGCATCAATGGAAGTATACTCTGTTCTGCCTGTTTGTCATAGTAATCAGTTTGTACTTATCAACTCGGTGCTGAAGACCTAAACATGGTAGACTAATTTTACACACTCACGTAGCTTCAGATTTAGAAAGAACTGCCAATATTTCTCATGATGTTTTACTCGGCATTTATGATCCCATTCTAAACTCACTTGGTGCTGGATCGTCTTGTGCTACCCACCACTCAGTGTTGAGCAAATACATGCCCCCATCCAAATGCATCCAGATAAGTTTGCGCTGACGATGGTAACCCTGACATCTCCCGATGAACTGTAGTATTCACATCGCCTTAATCTCAATTTTTTATTCTTACCCTACATCGAATTTGTGTGATGAATCGGTGGACGTTGTACGCCTCATCGGACATATATTGATGGGAACATCGATTAATGTTGAAGAGGCCCAAGTTGGAGAAATAAAGAGCTGTATAAAACTACGGATTAGAAGAGTGGAGAAACCAAAACCATTTCCCCCGTGTTTTACTCACCCCGAAAATTCTACCTTTACTCCCTTCTCTCCTCTATCTATAATGTTGTCCCAAAAAGTTTCCCAGTCTGTTATCCAGGTAGGCGTTCATCACACCATTCTAAATAATTGTTACCATTACGTGACTGTTATCGATTTTTGAAATACTATTTCATCACTTTCAATACTACTTACTATTTCAGTCTCAGACACACGACCCAATCATACACCCATGGACAAAACCACAACCGACTTTCCTCTCAAAATCTAGGAGGGGGAGCTAGACTGTCGAAAAGTGTATGCCACTCAAATACTGACTCAATCTGATGTTCTTCCCATAGCAGGTGGATGTATTTCCTCTTGAAACTGTTCAACAGTGGTTGTCCTTCGCTTCCGCGGTCTCGGTTTTGTTGTCCAAAATTTCTTGATGTTTTCCAGATTCCTCAGTCACTGATTTTTTTGGGAATTCACGTCGCCAAATCATCCAAAGGAGTATTACTCATCGTTTTCTTTATCCTTCTTGAGTAGTTGCCTAACAGATGTGTGTTGGTAAGGCATAAAGCCCCTTTCATTCATGTGCTCTTTTGCATCGTGTGTAGTCGGTATCAGTTGCCTAACAGTGGATCATCGGGCGGGGGAGAGGATCGGACGGAGTACACATAGAACATTCTAGTAATCGATCAATATTCTGGGATCAGATGCTAGCAAGCTGATTTCGAAAGTGGTAATCGGTTGGATCACTTCAAAGCAGTTTATTGTAATGTTGTGCTTCAATGCGATCAGTTGCATCGTCGGCAAAGTTCTGAACTCATCGGTCTACGGCAAAGCATTTCACTAAAATTACAATTTTGAAAATATAATCTTGTCATCTTACTACTCGAACTCCCCAGAATTGACACGAATGAATTAAACCCTCTCATCTGATTTCCTCTTCTAAAGCCACCTTCTCTTCCCACCACCCACCAGTTCACTGAGTCATATTCATACTACTCAAACATAGTTACGATAATTTCAATCACCCTTAGTATAATTCATAGGACATTGTTTCTCGGATCACTTGCAATTGCCGTTTTGACTGTAGTGAAAATGTTCACAAGTTCAACTCAAATTCGACTCTGTATACCATATCTGGTCGATAATAGACTGAGCACTATTCCTCTGGACAAGGTCAAGTCCTGACCTAATGATCCGAAGAACGTAGCATCCGGCGGTGTCCAAAAATTTCCAACCCTTCGTGACATTCCTGGTCACTTTCGATTACCACCCAACTTGCTGTCAAAATTCGCACTTGGCCCGGTCAAATTGCGTCGTCACTTGCCTCGTAATTCTGCGGATGTGTTGGGGCGGAATTCGTACTAACAGGGATTGTAAGTTCAGGGTGTTTAGGTGCCGATGTTTGTTCCACCCAACCCAGCCATTTTGAGCAGAGCTGAACTGGTCAGTTTTTGTCAGTCATACCGATTTATATTCCATGGAGGTGAATACAAATTGCAGTAGTAAGCAGACACCAGTTCAACTTCCGAACGACTTTTGGAGTTTGAAGATACTGGATATCCAACAAGATGCTCGGGTGAAATTTATGAAGAGAGATAAAGCTCATTTCGATGAAACAGTTGACCAGGATACCTACTAATATCCTACCGTATCTGAGACCATGCGTCAAGATCGGAATAACAGAGAGTGGCATTTCTCAAGCAGATCTGATGGAACCTGAACAAACTGACGCCATATCGTCGGCATAAAGCACGTCCTATCCTCCTATGAATAAAATTTGTCCCGCATTTGAAATCCACAGCATGTGTTCATTTCAGCACAAAGTTTGGAAGCGAACGTGACGCATAGGAGCGCTGCGGGACATCAACTCTCGTGATGCAATCTGCCAAAGTTTGTGCATTGGCATGGCCACATTCGAAAATTCAGTGCAGGTGCCTGCCAACACTGGTGTCCGCGATCATTATCATCACCACCATAATAATAATCATCGTCGTCATCGTCATCGTTATCATCATCATCATCATCACCATCATCATCATCATCACCATCATTATCAACATCAGATGAAAACATTAGTTTTCCAATGCCCCCTCAATCAAGTCAGTTCATCTGTGGTGGGAAGTGGGAAAAAGAGAGGGACTTGGGGCTCTCTTACAACAAGCATGCAAAGTGCCTACACGTCCAGCACTCAGTCAGACAATCTGTATAGGATGTGACAGCAAGGAAGCTACTGTCATCGCTTAGCCGTCATGTCGCTCAGTGTCTCCAGCCAAGTACAGGGAGCGTCACGTGTTTCCCATCATTCCGGAGGGCAAACAACATTCGAAATAGCCGCGACATCCTTCATTCCCTTGTTTTATGACCACTTCTGTCCACCTCCAAGTTTCCTTCACTTAAACTTAGNTCGTGGATCGACCGCACTCCTGTTCCTCAAGCATACGAAGACCCCGCCGCAGAGGGCCACATCTTGTGAATACGGCAAAACTATGCGGTCACGCCCAGATGCTGTCCACATTCCCTATCTGCAACCTGTGGGGATGTTTGTTACGAGACTGGTCCCCCAAACCAAATCAGAGCAATCAAAAATCCTAAATCTCACTAAAATGATCGCCTAACCCGACAAAACCGCATAGCCAATCCAGGCCACAGCGCCAGACTCTAGTCAACAAAATTCACACAATAAAATACTGCGAGAATCCCATGTCTTGTTCATCTGTCGCTGCGATGTGAAAGCACGGGATGCTGTTTTGATAAGCGAATTAGCTGATCTTCAGCCGCGCTCTCGTTCGACTGGTTGACCTCATTCCCTACTCTGTTTCCTGGTCTCCACCAGAACAACACAAATAGAAGAATCGTACGACGATCACCTTGTGTATGGTGGACTAATGAACAAACAACCAATAAGAGTCAAGGGCAAACAGTCGACTGGAGATGCGTTCACATCTTGCGGCAAAACATCACATGCTTTCACATTGCAGCGACCAACACACCTAGACAAACAATCAGATCAACCTTGGCCTGTGAGAATTTCGGTGAACCTATGCTAATGCTGTTGTTGTTGTTGTTGTTGCCGGATTCTTGCTTTTTCTTATTGGACAGACTGTTGATGCTGTCTCTGTTGTCACAGGACACTCCTGTAGAGCACTTTTAACAGCTGATTCTATGACTGTTTGGCTCAGTCGCCTCCTGACGGCTGCTACAGACAGAGACATGAGGAAATTTCTGTGCCGAAAGTCCTAGTTACAGGCGTAGTTAGATTTATGACCACATTCGCATTCACACCTAAACTAGTACTCATAGTTATGGCCAGTTTTAGCTCTAGTGTGGAAACAGTTATGTTGGTCATGGGTGACTAGCTGAGATGTTACTTTATGGATGCACAACAGCTGAGATGCTGTCAGGTTGCTCACGCCCACATAAGAGTAATCGAGATGTTGAAGTTGAAACGCTGACTTTCCGCCTGATAAGTTCACGCTGTCACTACCACGGTATCTCATGCTCATACCGATGGAAGCAATAAGGAATGAAATGAAAAAAAGAACGCACGGGGTTGGATGTGAACGGTTTTCAGCACGAGCAGGCTGTACAAGGTTGTGATTGGAATGGTCTGTCGCTAGATGGTGACCAAACACAAATGCCGTACCTATTTACGGAACGAGGCAAACTATCTGACTGATACGAGGTAAGGGAATTCCAGCCCGTGGTTGCCATAATTTATAAACAAAGTCACCAGCGAAGTTTCATGTCTCCCGGGTGTAGACAACCTACAACAGACTTGGCGGTCTTTACCCAAGGTTGCTCCGCTGTTTGCTTATATTATGATCTGAGCACTCGAAATATAGTATAGTATAGTATAGTATAGTATAGTATAGTATAGTATAGTATAGTATAGTATAGTATAGTATAGTATAGTATAGTATAGTATAGTATAGTATAGTATAGTATAGTATAGTATAGTATAGTATAGTATAGTATAGTATAGTATAGTATAGTATAGTATAGTATAGTATAGTATAGTATAGTATAGTATAGTATAGTATAGTATAGTATAGTATAGTATAGTATAGTATAGTATAGTATAGTATAGTATAGTATAGTATAGTATAGTATAGTATAGTATAGTATAGTATAGTATAGTATAGTATAGTATAGTATAGTATAGTATAGTATAGTATAGTATAGTATAGTATAGTATAGTATAGTATAGTATAGTATAGTATAGTATAGTATAGTATAGTATAGTATAGTATAGTATAGTATAGTATAGTATAGTATAGTATAGTATAGTATAGTATAGTATAGTATAGTATAGTATAGTATAGTATAGTATAGTATTCGCTAGATGGAGACCGAACACAAATACCGTACCCATTTACAGAACGAGTCAATCAATCTGACTGATACGAGGTAAAGGAATTCCAGCCCGTGGTTGCCATAATTTATAAACAAAGTCACCAGCGAAGTTTCATGTCTCCCGGGTGTAGACAACCTACAACAGACTTGGCGGTCTTTACCCAAGGTTGCTCCGCTGTTTGCTTATATTATGATCTGAGCACTCGAAATATAGTATAGTATAGTATAGTATAGTATAGTATAGTATAGTATAGCATAGTATAGTATAGTATAGTATGGTATAGTATAGTATAGTATAGTATAATACAGTATAGTATAGTATAGTATAATATAGTATAGTATAGTACGCCGACAAAATTCTGTCCCCAAGAACTACGTCAATGACCGTCACCAGCCATTACCATCGCATTTACAGTGCATGATTGACCACACCCACCCGACAAGGTCTTGAACCCATCACCGAAACACTACCAAAAGCCAAAACGCTGGTCTGTCCACACGTGGCACAAAAGCCGTCGAGGTATTCTGCTGAAGTGTAAAAAGCCTGACGCATGATAAGAGAGGGGAAATAGCTCCAGCGTCCACTGACCTCTGCTATACAAGCTCTGCAAAATACTCGCCCCTTCCACAAAATGGATTCGCACCGGCATGTAAAGTCTGGTAGAGCGTCACCTGGCTGGGTGGAGCGTTTGGACAAGTGTGAGGCATTGATCATCCGGCAAATAAGTATATGAGGTAATTGTGGTCTTTCGCATCAGGGACCATCGGCAGGTAGCATGGGTTACGGGTAGTAGACGAGGGTGACTCGCAAAATTGCTCGACGACTAGGATGTTTTGCCCAGTAGGTGGAGGGCCACGCGATCAGGTCAGGAAAAGAAGAAAAATAGACGGCGTTCATGATGTCGGGGTTGTTTTGAACGGCGTGACTGATCTAACGAGCGATAGAATTCAGACAAATCTGGTGGCAGACAAGCCTCCAGACGATGACTAATCCTGTGACAAATTTCGGAGCAGGAGCAACTAGGAGAGAGTTGAGGTAAATAGAAGAATCGAGTGTGTCCAATCAGGAAACATGGCCTCGGTCTATCTGTCATGATAGCGTTGTTCTTACCATGCTGGACAATGCCGAGGGCCTTACCTTTGTGGTACAACACTCGGTAAGGTAGTTTAGATGTAGGGACGAAAGCAATCACATCTCGTTTCACATGGAGAGCTTTGAACTTCGGTGTCTTTGCTCAGGACTGTAGCTAGAGTAGGTTGGATCCAATGAATTCACAAACAGGTGGCAGATGATAACTTTATCAGAGGGCACTTCATTCAAAGGGTGCATCCAGCATTGCAAAGTAAGAAGGCTAGGTCACTGACTTACCAAATGGCGAGTCAAGTGCTGTATTCCGTGCCGCCTAAGTTTAAGTGAAGGAAACTTGGAGGTGGACAGAAGTGGTCATAAAACAAGGGAATGAAGGATGTCGCGGCTATTTCGAATGTTGTTTGCCCTCCGGAATGATGGGAAACACGTGACGCTCCCTGTACTTGGCTGGAGACACTGAGCGACATGACGGCTAAGCGATGACAGTAGCTTCCTTGCTGTCACATCCTATACAGATTGTCTGACTGAGTGCTGGAGGTGTAGGCACTTTGCATGCTTGTTGTAGGAGAGCCCCAAGTCCCTCTCTTTTTCCCACTTCCCACCACAGATGAACTGACTTGATTGAGGGGGCATTGGAAAACTAAAGTTTTCATCTGATGATGATAATGATGGTGATGATGATGATGATGGTGATGATGATGATGATGATAACGATGACGATGACGACGATGATTATTATTATGGTGGTGATGATAATGATCGCGGACACCAGTGTTGGCAGGCACCTGCACTGAATTTTCGAATGTGGCCATGCCAATGCACAAACTTTGGCAGATTGCATCACGAGAGTTGATGTCCCGCAGCGCTCCTATGCGTCACGTTCGCTTCCAAACTTTGTGCTGAAATGAACACATGCTGTGGATTTCAAATGCGGGACAAATTTTATTCATAGGAGGATAGGACGTGCTTTATGCCGACGATATGGCGTCAGTTTGTTCAGGTTCCATCAGATCTGCTTGAGAAATGCCACTCTCTGTTATTCCGATCTTGACGCATGGTCTCAGATACGGTAGGATATTAGTAGGTATCCTGGTCAACTGTTTCATCGAAATGAGCTTTATCTCTCTTCATAAATTTCACCCGAGCATCTTGTTGGATATCCAGTATCTTCAAACTCCAAAAGTCGTTCGGAAGTTGAACTGGTGTCTGCTTACTACTGCAATTTGTATTCACCTCCATGGAATATAAATCGGTATGACTGACAATAACTGACCAGTTCAGCTCTGCTCAAAATGGCTGGGTTGGGTGGAACAAACATCGGCACCTAAACACCCTGAACTTACAATCCCTGTTAGTACGAATTCCGCCCCAACACATCCGCAGAATTACGAGGCAAGTGACGACGCAATTTGACCGGGCCAAGTGCGAATTTTGACAGCAAGTTGGGTGGTAATCGAAAGTGACCAGGAATGTCACGAAGGGTTGGAAATTTTTGGACACCGCCGGATGCTACGTTCTTCGGATCATTAGGTCAGGACTTGACCTTGTCCAGAGGAATAGTGCTCAGTCTATTATCGACCAGATATGGTATACAGAGTCGAATTTGAGTTGAACTTGTGAACATTTTCACTACAGTCAAAACGGCAATTGCAAGTGATCCGAGAAACAATGTCCTATGAATTATACTAAGGGTGATTGAAATTATCGTAACTATGTTTGAGTAGTATGAATATGACTCAGTGAACTGGTGGGTGGTGGGAAGAGAAGGTGGCTTTAGAAGAGGAAATCAGATGAGAGGGTTTAATTCATTCGTGTCAATTCTGGGGAGTTCGAGTAGTAAGATGACAAGATTATATTTTCAAAATTGTAATTTTAGTGAAATGCTTTGCCGTAGACCGATGAGTTCAGAACTTTGCCGACGATGCAACTGATCGCATTGAAGCACAACATTACAATAAACTGCTTTGAAGTGATCCAACCGATTACCACTTTCGAAATCAGCTTGCTAGCATCTGATCCCAGAATATTGATCGATTACTAGAATGTTCTATGTGTACTCCGTCCGATCCTCTCCCCCGCCCGATGATCCACTGTTAGGCAACTGATACCGACTACACACGATGCAAAAGAGCACATGAATGAAAGGGGCTTTATGCCTTACCAACACACATCTGTTAGGCAACTACTCAAGAAGGATAAAGAAAACGATGAGTAATACTCCTTTGGATGATTTGGCGACGTGAATTCCCAAAAAAATCAGTGACTGAGGAATCTGGAAAACATCAAGAAATTTTGGACAACAAAACAGAGACCGCGGAAGCGAAGGACAACCACTGTTGAACAGTTTCAAGAGGAAATACATCCACCTGCTATGGGAAGAACATCAGATTGAGTCAGTATTTGAGTGGCATACACTTTTCGACAGTCTAGCTCCCCCTCCTAGATTTTGAGAGGAAAGTCGGTTGTGGTTTTGTCCATGGGTGTATGATTGGGTCGTGTGTCTGAGACTGAAATAGTAAGTAGTATTGAAAGTGATGAAATAGTATTTCAAAAATCGATAACAGTCACGTAATGGTAACAATTATTTAGAATGGTGTGATGAACGCCTACCTGGATAACAGACTGGGAAACTTTTTGGGACAACATTATAGATAGAGGAGAGAAGGGAGTAAAGGTAGAATTTTCGGGGTGAGTAAAACACGGGGGAAATGGTTTTGGTTTCTCCACTCTTCTAATCCGTAGTTTTATACAGCTCTTTATTTCTCTAACTTGGGCCTCTTCAACATTAATCGATGTTCCCATCAATATATGTCCGATGAGGCGTACAACGTCCACCGATTCATCACACAAATTCGATGTAGGGTAAGAATAAAAAATTGAGATTAAGGCGATGTGAATACTACAGTTCATCGGGAGATGTCAGGGTTACCATCGTCAGCGCAAACTTATCTGGATGCATTTGGATGGGGGCATGTATTTGCTCAACACTGAGTGGTGGGTAGCACAAGACGATCCAGCACCAAGTGAGTTTAGAATGGGATCATAAATGCCGAGTAAAACATCATGAGAAATATTGGCAGTTCTTTCTAAATCTGAAGCTACGTGAGTGTGTAAAATTAGTCTACCATGTTTAGGTCTTCAGCACCGAGTTGATAAGTACAAACTGATTACTATGACAAACAGGCAGAACAGAGTATACTTCCATTGATGCGGCGGTTTGGGTTCAGTCGAACTTGATAGAGAGAGAGATGGCTCAGTGGTTACAGCGCGAATTTACTGACCGGAAGGTCCGTGGTTCGAAACCGACTTTTACATCTCGACTTCACCTTTTCAGGAAGCCTGGCAGTATCCCAGACCTCGTGCTTCCTCTGGGTGACATAGTATCTGGCCACCAAAATGATGCCACAGCTGAACGAATCTCATTAATATTATTTATTATTAATTTAAACATACATCTCAAATCAAATCGGAACAAGATGGATCAGTTCTGAATTCCATAAAAGCGCAAGCATAGTTTCCCCAATTTCGAAACTTCCGCAAGCATACTTTGACGACCCCAACGAGAAAGCTGAATCATCCTGTGATGAGCCGATCTGAGACATGGAAGGTGCCGTACCACTGTGTTGGCGGTATGCCGGCACCCACCCGGTGTATTTCGGTCAGGCTATTGAGTTAGAAGATATGTTTACTAACGGTAACAGTCAAGGTGATAGAAATGCTCAAGAATTTGAAGGGTGAATTTCACCGCGCCAAACGTGGAATCGACAGGCATCTGGGCAGGTTTGGTAGGAATCCGGGAAAGTAAACTGTCAAATTGAACCTGTTTTTCGATTCATTCATTTTTCCCGGAAATACGTAGATTCAATCTGGGTAAAGAAAGTGATCCAGACGCAGAAAGACAGATCTGGTGAATGGGAAATCGGCGTACAGTTTGCCCAGCTCACAGCTGATTGCACCGGGTGCTTTGGAGATATGGTCTGGTGTGTGCCATCGTTAGACGAGTGGCGATCACCGAGCCAGTTCACCGATTTTCGCTGCAACAGCAAACATCACTTTTGGATTGGATAGCCTCAGGGTTTCGTGAGAAGGTGCTGGAATCGAACGAATTTCGTGTGCACCTGGTCTATGGATGTCAGGAGGAGGATGGCGTCCGTCTCGAGATTATGCCGTCTGAATTATTTCGAACGGTTTTGTGATACATGTTACACCAGTTGAAATGCTGTGTTCCGTACAAATCAACACAAGGCAATAATCCCTCATCCCTTGAAAAGTTTGCCTCGGTTTC
>NW_008751777.1:1164742-1179871 GCF_000715545.1 Opisthorchis viverrini
GGATAAACAAACCACCAAGGAATGCAGGACAATACCAAACGATGGTCAAAGACGCAGCGATGTTGGTTCATGCTTTAAACACGCGGTGGAAATGTAACTAAGCCTCACATGGTGAATCGAATCGAGGATGTGGAACTGGTGAGCGTATGGCAAGCAGTCTTAGCTAGGCCGAGTTGACACGTGACAGTGTGGTTATCAATCCACGTAGAATCATTAGCAAAAGCATGGTGTTGGGGGTGGAACTGCTAACCCGACCAGATTTCACAGTATCCCTCTAACACAACTATCCTAGCACTAGCTCATCCACACAGGCGGATAGAGAGTTCAGACGGCGTTCAAGAAGGATCATCAAGTGGACCGAACCAGAAGAACTAGACCCTAGGCTGAACCCAAACACATTTAGTTTCCCTTATCGGCCCAACGCTTGTTCACCCACCCTAACACACAAAATTTCTCGGTCGACACCCAACAGAAATTTAGCTTGACTTAGCCGATTGGTTCTGCTTCCTCCTTAAGTCTTGACCAACCTCGGAACCTGGTCACTTGGCCTGACGAAGGTTTTGTGTCAAAAGTGAAACGTTGCCCAGCAATAAATCTGCCGAGTGTTACCAAACTTTTCCGAAAACAGCATGCATTGTGTTTGTTTGACATACGAGACTGTGTTTTGCTAAGTTTTCGATACACCGTAGTTTTTCTCTGTTTGGGAATGCGAAATTGCAAATATATGGGAGACATCCACTGCACTGAATTCGCGATGAACGCCGTGCGAAGCAATCTACAAGGAAAGAGGAGAGACGAATGCAAAGATGACTGGTTTAGAGAAAGGTGAATAGAATTTTGTGTATCAAGCAGATCGACCTCAGATCGACGGTGCTCACAAGCGAGGGCGCGTGCACCAAGGCGGACATCCTCACTAGCTGTACCATCGTGCACACTGAGGTGAAAAGAACATTGCAAACAAGACGATCATCAAGGATAGGTGAAGGACAATCACCAGCCTACAAGTGTAATGAGGTAGGCCGTACGCCGTGAAGTCGCCTATCACAAACCATTGGACAGGAATGTAAATGTCTACTATGCATATCGCTCTTAAATCTGAACATATTCGTGCGTCTTATTCAACTATAATGGATATTCATTGACTATCACGCAATTGTAAACGAACACTGCAAAGCAGTTCTACGAGTTCCGTAATAAACTCACCTTCCATTTGGCTCGGTGCGGAGCTCCGAAAAGACCACGATCTACTCGTATGCCTCGCCAGTAGTACCCGCCCTTCCACAAGTATCACGCATGTCCAGTCCAATGAATTTGACGGAAGAGGATGGTCTTAGACCAATTCGTGCGAAACATGATATTTAGGATGGAAAGGAATAAAAACGCGTCTACCACCAGATTAAGACAAATCGCGAATTCCGTATCTGCTGGCAGCAGGATGCACACAGTCTGATTGACCACGAGCAAGGCGGTCCTCACGCTTTGACAGAGCTGTTGGTTTCCAGCGGTGGTAGGTAGTGACGAAATTCATACAGCATAGCAGTCGCTCATCCGTCCGAATGACAGGCCGCTTGGGAATACATTTGGAGAACGTAAAATTCTTACCGGAGTTTACACACGATAAGCGAGGAGAGTGAATCGTAGTGTGTTGTGACAGCCTGTATGCGCCCATAAACTGCTTAGGTGATCACAGAGGGAAAAACAAGGGCTAGAAACCCACCTGAGGAAGTGGGTTTTGCGCTGCCACGCGCAAAAACATCATGTGATTGCGAACGCCAGCAAAACAGCTGTAGGTCATCAGTATCTCTAAATTATCATTGGTCAGCTGCATCCAGCCGACGCGCACAAGCCGATTAGCTATTGGCTTAGACTATCCGGTCTAGGCCAATCCAGACCAATCCAGACGTTCGAGGTCGTCTAGACGACTGTAGTGGTAAACGGTATATAAGCGAACGCGTCCGGGTCGACCGCAGTCGTTTCTGTGAGCTCATCCCTACTGCGAGATATCCTAGTTGAATCTGGTTGAACATGCCGGCTGTTGGAATCGATCTGGGTACGACATACTCATGCGTCGGAGTGTTCCAGCATGGAAAAGTGGAAATAATCGCCAACGATCAAGGAAATCGCACAACACCCAGCTATGTTGCATTCACGGATACCGAACGACTGATTGGTGATGCCGCTAAAAATCAAGTCGCAATGAACCCAAACAACACCGTGTTCGATGTCAAGAGACTGATCGGTCGGCGATTCGATGATCCATCAGTGATAGCTGACCGTAAGCACTGGCCATTTGAGGTGGTCCAAGAAGGTGGTAAGCCGAAGGTCCGTGTGGAGTACAAAGGTGAGATCAAGACGTTCTCGCCAGAAGAGATATCGTCGATGGTGCTGACAAAGATGAAGGAGACAGCTGAGGCGTATCTGGGCACGAAAGTGAAGGATGCTGTGATTACTGTTCCGGCTTACTTCAACGACAGCCAGCGTCAAGCGACGAAGGATGCGGGTGCCATTGCTGGCCTCAATGTTTTGCGTATCATCAACGAACCGACAGCTGCGGCGATTGCATACGGGCTAGACAAGAAAGTGGGTAAAGGTGAGCGACATGTGCTGATCTTTGATCTCGGTGGTGGTACGTTTGATGTTTCCATCCTCACCATCGACGAGGGTGTATTCGAAGTGAAGTCGACGGCCGGTGACACGCATCTGGGTGGTGAGGATTTCGATAATCGGATGGTGAGTCACTTTATTGAAGAGTTTAAACGCAAGCACAAGAAGGACATTTCGGAGAACAAACGTGCTGTCCGTCGCCTTCGGACGGCGTGTGAACGTGCTAAGCGCACTTTGAGTTCGAGTGCGCAGGCGAACATTGAGATTGACTCGTTGCACGAGGGTATCGATTTCTACACGTCGATCACACGTGCTCGGTTTGAGGAGCTGAATGCGGACCTGTTCCGTAGTACGCTTGATCCGGTGGAGAAGGCTTTGCGCGATGCGAAGATGGACAAGAGTGAGATTCATGACATTGTGTTGGTGGGTGGTTCGACTCGAATCCCGAAGGTGCAGAAGCTGCTTCAGGATTTCTTCAATGGTAAGGAGTTGAACAAGTCGATCAATCCGGATGAGGCGGTTGCGTATGGTGCTGCAGTTCAGGCTGCGATTCTCAGTGGTGATAAATCGGAAGTTGTGCAGGACTTGCTTCTGTTGGATGTGGCTCCTCTGTCGTTGGGTCTGGAGACGGCTGGCGGAGTGATGACTACTCTGATTAAACGCAACACAACGATTCCAACGAAACAGACGCAGACGTTTACGACCTATTCGGACAACCAGCCTGGAGTATTGATTCAAGTGTATGAAGGTGAGCGTGCGATGACTCGTGACAATAATCTGTTGGGCAAGTTCGAGCTGTCGGGGATTCCTCCGGCCCCACGTGGAGTGCCACAAATCGAAGTGACTTTCGACATAGATGCGAACGGTATTCTGAATGTGTCGGCGGTGGACAAGAGCACGGGTAAGCAGAACAAGATAACGATAACGAATGATAAGGGACGTTTGTCGAAGGATGAGATTGACCGTATGGTGGCTGACGCGGAGAAGTACAAGGCGGACGACGAACACCAGCGTGATCGTGTGGCAGCGAAGAATGCACTGGAGAGTTACGCCTATTCGATGAAGCAGACTGTTGAGGATGAGAAGGTGAAAGACAAGATTTCGGAGTCTGACCGCAAGTTGATCAGTGAGAAGTGTTCTGAGGTGACATCTTGGGTGGATGGGAATCAGACGGCGGAGAAGGATGAATATGAGCACAAGCAGAAGGAGTTGGAGAAGGTGTGCAATCCGATCATAACGAAGATGTATCAAGGCGGCGGCGGTGGTGGTGGTGGCGGTATGCCTGGAGGGATGCCTGGTGGTATGCCCGGTGGATTTCCTGGTGCGGGAGTTGGAGGTGGTTCAGGTGGTGGTGCCCGCGGCCCGACGATTGAGGAAGTGGACTGAGTGGTGCGGTTCATCTGTTGTTTAATCCGCATTACTTTTAATAAACATTGTGTCGTTTTAATTGTATCTTCTTTGGAATTCGGTTGGTTGGGCAGGCGTTTTGACGTTTCACGTAGTTGTTTAGTGCTGCGTTTAGATGGTGGCACTCCTGTGTGTAATCCTTCTAGCAAGATTTTGGTGGTACTAATGTTCCGTTTGATATTTGGTTTAATGATCAGAGACGGCAGGATCTGTTTTGATTCACTGGCGGATCTTATCTGTCGCGTTGTTTTTGGGCGAAGCCGCTTCAATACTGGGGGCGAGTCAATTCTTGTGTATTTTCCAGCTCAACTGAATCTTATGTTTAAGGTGTGCATAGACTTAATGGTATATATATATTCCCGATAGAATTGTCTTACAGTAGAGCACTTGGTGACTGCTTCTGATGTGAGTATTTGTAGGTTGGTTTGAGATATCTGGGAAGATTGTGATATCCCAAAGGGAAATCTTTTGGTTTAGGGCGAATTCCGGAGTATAACAATCTTTTAGTAAATTGCACACTATCGTGAATATTTACTTCACAATCCTATCAGAGAGGCCGCACAATATCGCCGTGTTCTTGACGGGAAAATGTGAACACATTGCGTTTTGGTTTGTTGGTGTGGGTTGGAAATCGTGTATGAAAGAGTATGTCGAGTTTGGAGGAGTGGAAGTCTAGTATAGTGCAAATTTCGAGGTCTCTCACTAATGATGGAGGACTATGAAAACGGCGTGAGATTGATTCATGGTCACGCGCTTTTCAATTTTAGCTAAGGACACGGTCAAAGGCACATTGGTGTTTCCCCTCCGTTTCATCGATGTTTTCTTTGAGCGTCCAGGTGCTTACGAGAGACTTTGTCCAAGTCCCAGGTACAAGTGTTGGTGTTAGAAGCTTGTTGTGAGTCCAGAGAAGGGAAGGTTAGGTTGTGTCTTGTGGGTTTTGGGGGAATACTTGCTGAGATGTGGTCTCCAGAGAGGCTAGATCGCCGAGAAATTCAGGATGGACGCATTTCGGACCAGGCGAATAATCCGGATCACACAGAAAGCGAGAGGTGTTTGACTATTTCGTCAACGCCTAATGTGATCGTCTTAGGACCATCGAATGAGCGTGCGCTGGCGGTAGCCGATGCCAATACCAGGGTTTAACGCGACTGTGTGCAGTTCGGTAATGTCCTGCAACACGTGTTTTGTGGCTTGGTATCGAAGGATCCGTTCGGTCAGCGTTCTCCCGTATTATCTGGATAACGTCTTCACTCACTATGGGTGAATGAAGCTTGGTGCGCTCGTTAACGCAGCCATACAGGTTCCCCTTTACTTCCGAAAAAGACGCTTTCGTGTTTTTCATGCAAATTAGAAACAGCCAGGCGAGCGGCCGGGGTCCCGTAGGCATGGTATCGTGTTGTCATACAGGCACATACTTCAGCGGTCAAGTTGTCCAGTTCGGGTGTCGTCACCCCAGCATACAATCCAGTGACTACTCGACGGGTGATTGCGGGAATATCGATGCACGACTCATCCAGACCGTAACATAGGACGCAGATACGTTCGCTGATTTTCCCACAGTGAACACCATCCCGCCATCTCTTTTAAGAACATATATTTTATCGATTCCAGTAAATTCCTTCAAAAGCTTATGTTCCGACATGCCAACTCAGACGACCAAGGGGAAGGGGTAACACGGGCGGTTAACTTCCCAAGATACTGGTCGGCAGGTCGCGGTTTCAAAACTGCCTGGAGTGTACGACAGTGTACGCTTCTCTAGTTCTTACCGTGGACTGGGTTCCTCTGGAAGTTCCTTTGGGAGTTGCATCCCAGACTACTATCAATCCGCAACCTCACCTATCCAGGCAATGAAGTTGCCAAACACGAGGTCGTTAATGCATGAACACGCATATCTGATTGGATGAGATGGGTGATTAAGATAGTTGTGTGCGTACGACTATTCTGGACATAGGCACTAAAGAAACGATGAAATTTGTGTTTGATAGGATAAAACGGATGGTTGTCGAGTTGAAACACTGTGGATGCCTCGTGAAAATGGTGTTGAAGTACTGGAAGTTTTTGACGTCCACGGTTCCCCACAGTCCTGATTGTGACTCATATGGTAATAAGAAACGCAGTAAGGTATCGCATCCTCGACCCTTGAAACACAGTCGGGCTTCGCGCCTACTTTCAATGGCTTGTCATTTCACCAAAAGTCTAGTCCGAAAGCTAGCTCTGATGGATACTGCTGTAGGGAATCGGTTTTCGGAGCCTCGTAATCGGAAGAAACGTCCGTGGGTTTGAAGTGAATTTGAATCGAATCGGATTACGGAAATCTAATACTGTCAAACGGTTTTTCTGGTTTTTCGAATTCTCGCTCTTATTACACTATGAACGTCCCAGATCTGCTCTCGAATGAACACGAGAGACCGTTTTATTCCTTGGGTGGCAGGGCGCTGAGCTTTGCAAGTTGAATTCAAACGTTTCATCGGGAGGATGGTTGACGTTATCGGCCCACAATGGATTGGCCTGTCGTCAGCGGTTAGCAAAGCATCGAAATGGCGAGGTTGAGCCGCGATGTTCATCTTTATGTATGTCCTTTTGTCGGGCCTCACTTTTGACTTGGACTGGTTGATAGGATGACTGATCCTGTTGGATTGCTAGTGGGCCCGTTTAACAATGTCTGTCAAGCTTAGCGAAAGTGACGCCAGTGGTTTCCTTGGAAGACATGAGTACCGACTGAGGTCGACGAAACTGTTGTCAGTCAACAGCAGTGATGGTTAACCGAACTGCCCAGATGACTGTCACACTGCGTCTTTACTGGCTTCATCTCAAAGGAAAACTCTCACCCATTTTCCGTTTTGAATTCGAAAGAGCTACCAGTATCGCGCTTTCCGGGACAAGATGATTTCTTTGTCATCAGGAGTCACTTGGGACAGAATGCCTCAGGTGGCAAGAGCGCGAGTTTGCTGACCGGAGGGTCTGTGGTTCGAGCCCGACCTTCGCCTCTCGACTTCCCCTGTCTAGGCTTGGGAAACCTGGCAGTATCCCAGCTTTCGTGCAACCTTCCGGTGGCATCGCAGTTAAGCACCGAAAGAAGAGGCGCCTGCTGAAGGCTTCTCGAGCAGTTACCTGAAACTTTGTCTTCAAAACAAGATACCGATAGAACGCTCAACTCTGCTCCAGAATGAACCCGGAAGATTACTCACGGATGCTGAGAACTCCTCAACAGCCCACAACCGGTTTCGCACTTCTTGGGGCTCAGCAGCAAGGCGCGATCCCCGAGTTTCCGTTAACCTTCGATAAGCAAAGGAGTGTATTTGTGGAAATCTGTCCAATTGGGTTTCGAGTAACACAAAAGATTGACGGAAATTCGGGGACTACGCCTGCTTGATGAGCCCTGGGAAGGTCGACGCCGGTCGTGGGCTGTCGAGGGGTGCTCAGCATCCTTGTGAGTAAACTTCCGGGTTCATTCCGTGACAGAGTTCTATCGGTCTCTTGTTAGAAGTTTCATTCATGAATATACACCGTGATATCTCAAATACCGTAACAACTGAAACACTATGTGTTTCTGTGTAGCAAATTCAGCGGACGAACAGCATAAACGAGAGATTCAGCTGAGTCTCCCGTGAAAACCAAACTGATATACAAATCAGAGTATTTAGCAAAACCCGGAAGACATTTTCATTCCCTGAGTATAATCTCCGCAGCAGAGGCTGGCTGCTCGCTGAGATTAGCAAGCCGAACTCATCACCATCACAAGGATAGCATCATTGGCCCATGTCAGATTATCCTCCCGCCGGTTTTGGCGGTACTAAGAAAGTTGAGCCACACTCTTCTCGTGTTTATCATAGGTCCTGTTAGCTGGGAGAGAATATGACTGAGGGCGATGGGATGATGCGGTTTCATCTCTATAAGTAGGTTCAAACACTGAGTTGGAATTACACCTTTAAAACAAGAGACCACACAAAACCATTAGGAGAGTCACTCATCTGGGAGACCATTCACACGATAGACTAAAAAGCCCATTTCCTTGTGAAGTCTGTCTTCTCTGTGAGGAACTTATCACTTTTGGTGCTGAACATGAGTTGCCATAGTTCCTCTTTAGTGAGTGTCTCAGCCTTGCTTCGGGACGAAGGTGCTAGTGTGCACTGCAATCCAGGCTGTATTTTAGGGCATTTCTTAATCAGTATGCCTGAGGCTGTTGGCTTCTATGGCGCACTTTGGTGGGATTAGAGGTTACCGAATTACGAAATCTCTGAAGATATGTTTTGCTGAAAAATAGATTTATGGGGCTAGAGTGTAGTTTTAGCATTACAACTCGTACAAACTCATCACACACCTGGGCGGATCTATTGAGTAGAATTTTGGAAGACAGTTGCGGAAAGAATCCCAAATGCAACATTCATTTGCAAGAGAATGGAATTCACGCGAAAGCTCAACACGTGAATTTGAGAGATTAGCCACATCAGAAATCTGATGTCTATATCCTGAAGGAGTCCAAATCACAAAGTCAAATTCAAACTCACGAGTGGTATTCTTCCTAGAAAATATACTGTTACCTCTCGGGAATCGTCTCATGAGGCACAGACGAGAGATTCAGTGAAATCTCGCATTGGAAGCAGATGAGTGTGCACTTGGTTATTGTACTTGGTAATTGTTTGTCAACTTACACGAGGGAACATACTCTGCAAACAAAACATTGAGCTCTCCAACTAAAATGGACGGAAAGACATCGTATAAACACTTTATCTCCCAACAAAGGAATGGCAATCGTGTTATATAAACCATGTGTTTATCCAGTACGGGGCCACAGTGAGAACGGAGAATGAGGGTGAATTTGTACACATGGTAATCCCCCCATAGAGGGGACACAGTGTGGATCACAGGGCACTTCGACCCCACCTAATGGGGTAATCTATTCTTGAAATAGTTGCAAAGTAACTCATGGTTAACATCAAACGCTCTAATCACTACTTGGTAATACTGAATTCCTTGAATGGTCGAACCATTTATTAGGGCCCATCCCTCAAATGCCTCCCGTCCAGTTTCTACCACCTTGGGGTTTCAGTTGCCTCCAATTTGCAAGTAGATCGGCTTGCAATATAACTTAGTTTTACTTCCTGTTAGTATTTCGATAATATGCTAGTGCGAAGTTTTCGATTTTTAACTAAGAAGCATCTTGTTAAAATGTTGACAAAACTCACGGCGATGTTGCGACCATACGAACTGTTCAAAATATCCAAACAGCAACACAAAGGTAATGAGTTTCATTTCACTCGGGCAGTCCCTTCCACACGCACCGAATTCGTCTTTAATACGTTCCCCTAATTTGGGCACCTTCGTTGAGTGAAAGAATGCGAGTGAGATTAGTGGTCATCCTGTGACACCTAGTTGGCCATTAGTTGTTTTGTTTAGTTAGATATTCGACCTGAACACGCTTACTTTTTGAACAGGGTGAAATCGAATTACTGACTTTGGACTTGCCGGTCCATAATATTCTGTCCCAGGAGCAGTCAGTGGTCAGTAGTCACCCTCAGGCTGTGGGAAGATTTAACAACTTCGATGGAGATTTCGTTGTGTAGGTGAACTTAGTCACCGTGAGAGAGAGAGAGAGCTATTGTGGGTGTCGGGGTGTCTTCTCAGGTCAATCCACAGGAACACCCTAAAGGAACTTATTCTACCAAGAATCCTTATACACCTCAAAGATTTATGAAAAATTAAAATTCAGTCTCATGAAGGCGTCGAGCATTCCGTCGCACAGCTGTCGGAAAACCACTCCTATGCGTTCACTGAGCCCCACGATTTTCACGTTAGACTGGACGAAACCTGTGTGTTTGGCTCGAGGAAGAGCGAGACGAATAGTGGTTGATTTGACCCCGTATGTGAAGCGAATCTACCTACGCTGGAGGCAGGGAAGCACCCCCTAGTTGTATCATTCTGATTGGGAATACCAGCGAAATTCACGTTAGACTGGACGAAACCTGTGTGTTTGGCTCGAGGAAGAGCGAGACGAATAGTGGTTGATTTGACCCCGTATGTGAAGCGAATCTACCTACGCTGGAGGCAGGGAAGCACCCCCTAGTTGTATCATTCTGATTGGGAATCGTCACCAGCGAAAGATCGGTAGATTATCCACCGTTTAGAAGAAGGAAAATGTCAGCGAAAATAGGTGAAAATGACGGGTCAGTAATTCGCAAATAAAAATTGGCTGGATTGATGATCTGTTCAATTAAAATGAAGGTTTATCATGACATTCTGCAGCGCAGCAACTGGAGATGGGTGCACACAGTGAAATAGCAAACTGATCATGCTAAGCTTTTAGCAACAAAGGTATGGCTTCATTCAAGGCTCTTCTCACAAAAGTTGATTGTTAAATATTGTGAAGAGAAAAAGGTGCGGAATGTGGGCATCTAAAGGACTATACTGAGATCCACAAGCGAATGCAGGAACACTTTGCAATGGCCACCATTGCAGCACGCTAGGTAGTACATTTGTAGAGCGGAGGTCATTGGATGTCGGGTCGGTTGTTTATTTCTTACGGCGCGAGAGGTTTCTATCGTTCAGCAAGAGCCGACAGCTTTTTGCCACGTGCGTGCCATGCTTCGAGTACTCGGATCACGATATGAGCCAACAGTGGGTAAATCTTGAGTTCCGATCNAGAGGTTTCTATCGTGCAGCAGGAGCCGACAGCTTTTTGCCACGTGCGTGCCATGCTTCGAGTACTCGGATCACGATATGAGCCAACAGTGGGTAAATCTTGAGTTCCGATCACCTAGTCCCCTCGTATCTGTCTGCAACTGGTAGGCATGAAACCTCCGTTGTGAACTTGTATGAAAAAATGCAGCAATCGATCGCGGAAATTCCCTTCGACCCAGCTTTCCCAGTGGTCGATCAGAATGTCTGCATCATGTTGGACGCAGCACTTCCGACAACATTTCTGTCGGTCACGTGCTTGCTCCAGTCCGGACTCCTGTTCTTCAAAACAAAAGTGGAGTGTGAACATGGAGCCCCATTCGGCCTCAGAAGTCCCCTAATATATGCCCTTACTCGTCTCCTGATCCTGACGTCATTCTAACTGCTCCATTAAAGGATGGTAGTGGATTCCCTAATCAGTGTCTACCTAACCGATTTTGGTCTGTCTGGGAGAAAGAGACAGTTCCAGATACCTGGAGTGAAACGACAGTGAATGTAATAACTTGAGCGGTGTTAGGTTGACTCTTCGTCGTAATAAGGTTTCTGATTCTTCGTCGCCTTACAGCAACAGGCCAGTTCTTGACCCGTGAGCATCAAGCGCGATTCCGACCAGGTACAGGCTGCAACCAGTGCTCTGAAAACAAACAACGGCCGCCTGAAACAAGTCACTAGACCCGATTCGGAGTGGCGTAAACAGAGAGGTGGCCAACCCTTGACCTGGCAGAGGAGTATGAAGGAGATCACGAGACGCTTGGGTGCTGTCGGTGCTACTCGCCTTCCAGGATGGGGACCGCGTGATCCTCACTGTGCCTGGTTGGAGACACTACAGGATATGGCTGCCAACCGATGTCAGTGGCGTTCTTGTTGTCAGTTTTTGTCCAGATTGCCTGAATGAATGTCTGGAGGTGTAGGCACCTCGGAATGATTGTGTTAAGCTAGCACTAAGTCCCTCCCCCATCCACCTTTATTCTTTTCTTTACAATAAGGCTTTCAAATAAGTCATGGCTGTACGGCAGTGAAGCATTGGTGTTGAGCACTGATGTCATGCTGTCGTTGATGATGATTGACGATGGAGTGAAACGACAGTGAATGTAATAACTTGAGCGGTGTTAGGTTGACTCTTCGTCGTAATAAGGTTTCTGATTCTTCGTCGCCTTACAGCAACAGGCCAGTTCTTGACCCGTGAGCATCAAGCGCGATTCCGACCAGGTACAGGCTGCAACCAGTGCTCTGAAAACAAACAACGGCCGCCTGAAACAAGTCACTAGATAATCGATCAGGAGCCGAACTGGTCACAGTTAGACGAGGTTGAACAGCCATCGAGTGGAAATAATGGGCAATCTCATTGTAAGTAAACGCAATCTAGAATGATGGGAGACAAAACGATTTATATACGTTTCCTACACGGTTAGTCGAACTGGGCGACCTTGTGAGTAATTTCCGTTATGGGCATCACTCCCTTTTTGCCCTACAGAGTGAATAAACAATTGAAAACGGCCAGGTTTTGTCCATTCGTTTAACTTTCACCTCCAGACAAGTTGACTTCGCGCTTTTATCGAAATAGATAGACGGACAACACTTGCGTCTTTCTAGTAGGAAGCAGGGGAGATCGTTATCGCAGTTACTGTCGTGAAATCCACTCTCGAATCAAGCCATCGGCTGGCCAGGAGTTCTTTCGAACTGAATGCCCACTGGGCTCCCACTGCGGTTTCCAGTGCATCAATTTTAGTTAGAAAATCCGTGCAATTTAAAACCTTTTTCACCACTCCCCATGGTCATGGAAAGGAACGTGCTAGGTACTACTTGATAGAACAAATACAAGTGTTTACATTTTTCTCCCGGTTTATCAAGGTTGTTAATGAAACACATTTGGAATTGTACATTGCTGAAATGTTGAGCCATGACAGACAAATTCACACGGTCTGTCTCACAATAAGTTTCATTGGAAAAATAGCATATAAAGATCTTGCTTAGATAACAAACATTGATGTTTCTTTTCGGATGGTCCCATTTTTGCTCACAATGTTTGGTTTGATTGTTTTGATTTAGCTTTGTTGCTGTATGGGTGGCAATCGGTTGCGGTATTTTTCCACCAGTGTGGCTCGATGAAACAGATCTAACAGGTCATAGCGTTGTCGTAAACTGCTCGATGACATGTGCAACTCCTCAGCCCGTTTGAGCTGCGATTCTTTGGTCAGATCAATGTCATAGCGAACAGTCTGCCTGACTCGCGGTCCAATCATCTTTGACCATTCATGGCAAGGAATGTAGGAGGGTCGTGTAACGATGCGAGATCTAGGTGGCAAGCCAACTCTGGAAAAAATAGAAACAGGACAGAAATGGAGTTCGGTATTCGGACACATGCATAGACTATGTATAAATTATGGGAAGGTTATAGTGGACAGGATGCGGTTAAGCCATTTGGTGCACACTTTTGGTACCAAGTGATAAGCAGTCTCTAACTCAGTGATTCAGTGAACTTCAGTGGCGCTTTTTCAAACTGCTTTTGTGGTTGCTGCAATAATTCGACTGACATCGTCGGTCACCGTACACTAGTTGGAGTTACGACATTTTCCGCAGCTTAGTTCTCCGACTGAGCCTCCCAAGCTGGCGTTCACGTACAAACGACCACCAAAGGTGTACAAGGTATATTTACGCCCAAAACGAAGTCAAAAACACTTGTACAGCGTGTCATATATATAGGGCAGGCAGCAACAACCTGGAAATTCTGATGCCTTCTGGATGCGGCATCGACAAACGACATGCAGCGAATACTGGGCCATGGTTGTCTGTCGGGTCCAGACTTTCCACCAATCAGATTTCGGCTTGATGCCGGACCGGCAACAGTCCCAAACTTTTCGCCAATCTTGTGCGGCTGTAGCAGCTAACTGCGAGCGGGTAAAGCGGGATCCGTGTGGAATTCCCCCTAACACCTAGGTGCCGTGTCACACCAAGAAAGCGCACGCGCGCATTAACCACTAGGCTCTCTCGAGCTGGGCGCGGAACAGTGCAGTTCGAATAAGTCAACCCTGTACGTGATCAGTGCGAAGTTCCAACCAATGGTAACTGAAATTAAGGGTTGAATATTCTGTGACCCTTTTAAAATTAACTTGGAATGCTCAAAGTAGGGTAAAAGCTGCGCTTAACTATATCAGGAAGTGTTCTGAAAACAATAACGTTGGTCAGTCTAAGGTAACTTTGTAAGCAGTTGTACAAATAGAAAAGTGGACCATCTCTATGTTAAGACAGGTGCGCGTAGTTAAGTAGGCGAATGTTGTGAGTCGACCTCGTCCGAATTCAACGGGCAGAAAGATCTTTGCCTGATTGGACAACCATTAATAGTCACCTTTTGACTAGTGTCACAAGCGGCCACATGGTATCATCCAACAGCGTGCCAGACACGAACCCATATTGATCACATCACTATCAGTTACCGATGGCGCTGATCAATAACTGACTGCCGTTCATTTTGGAAAGCATTTGTGGATTCTAACCACGCTCTTGCGCGGACTTACTTCTCTTTGTTTCCAGCGCGCGTAGGGTTTGGGCGAATTGCTCAGTAATTTGGCAGATCCCAAAGTTAAGGGAACTTATGAGAACCATCTTCTGGACTTTCTTCCAACTGCTTCACACGCTAATGGCTGCAACGCGTCACATCCTTGATCCCCCAGCAAAGGGGGTATCAGGCCAAAGCGTGGGATGTTTTGTTCAGTGGCTGTCAGAAGTGGTCTCTTCCAGCAGTGGAAGAGACATCTTTAGATCTTCGACCACCATTGTCTCAGAACCATGACGTTGTTGTCTGCTTTTGTCTGTCACGGTTGAGCTCCTAGAGCTAGGTAGAATGCGGAGTAGCTGAAAAACGAAAATAGAACTAACGACCTACGATCTAACACGGTATTTTGGCCAAGAACCCGATGGCCGCAGAATAATGCACTAATTCAATTTGATCTGTAGCTCTCCGGGATTTTGTGGTGCATGTTGCATATCAAAGCACCAAATTCCCAGACGAATTTCCTTCATACTCACCCAATCAGCCATTTATCCGACGTCTGTTGTCGGAAACTTTGAGTGTGGGAGCTTTGTGACGTCGTGACGTAAGGGAAATTCAATGGACAGTTTTCAATAGTCAACCTGGAAAGGTTCGTTTGAATTTTCATAGGCGAGACTGTGCATTCGAGGTCGGAAGAGTCAAGTCCTCAGCACTGTTTGACCGCATTCATCGCATTTATACTTTTGAGGGCTATAGCCAGGTTAGGTGGTAACACCATCACAGCATCGACAGCATGGCATAAGTGATCAACACCGGTGCTTCACTGCCGTACAACCATGATTTCTTTGAAAGCCTTATTGTAAAGAAAAGAGTAAAGGTGGGCGGGGAACGGACTTTGTGCAAGCTTAACACAATCATTCCGAGGCGCATATACCTCCAGACACTCACCCAGG
>NW_008751777.1:1180046-1241234 GCF_000715545.1 Opisthorchis viverrini
AGTGTTGACCCCCATTCTTCTTCCACTATTCTGAATTGAGCATGGAAAACAGCACTCTCTTCGGCAGACGACGGTTGGGCATACGCAACACATGTCCCAACCAACGCGGCTTCTGTTGCTGGACACATTCTTCGATGAAATTATCCATTGTACAACCGAAAACTTGCTTTCTAATTGAATGGTTTCAGATTTGCTGACACCAATCCACACGAGCAATGGTTCTGAGACAACGGTTGTTGAATACCCGAAGACGCCTCAGTTCCGCTCCTCGAACAGGGCAAGTCTCACAGCCATACAACGATTCAAATCAGACACTACCTGCCAACCCAAGTTGACAGGTTACTTTGAATCATGCACCACCGAAGCTACCTGCGTAGCAATAAGTTTGGATTTGGTCTAGGTGAGTTTTGGTTGAGTGGTTCCAGTGCCCTTGAAGTCGAACAACATCAAAGAAAGGCGACTCACATGGGTGGCAGATAAGACTCCTTTCGACGAATCGGTTTTTTGTCCAACTTTGACCGTTCTGATGAACGTCTCGTGCTGCGTGAAATCCCTGAGGTGCCACTGAAGGAAGAGGCAGAATCTGTAACGAATGACGTTCTCTCCCACAGTTTTTCACTACAAATAAGAAAACAGGAGAAATCCGTATTTCGACGATTCAGACGAGTCTGTCCGATACAAACACAACCCACACTAACACTAACGGCTTTCACACTTTTTCCTATTTATTCATTGGTTTTTCCTGAGAGTTTGGCCTCATTCTGGAGTTTTCACATGTATGCTTTAGCACAACAAACGGTTGCCCGAATGTCCCAGAAGGAATTCGTAAACAATCAGTACTTTTAGAGAAATACACTCATTTGCACACAAATTTGGCTTTGCGAGAGATTCACCTGGAACCCAGCTGAATCTCTCGTTTGTGATGTTTCCAGGCAACTGAATGTGCTGCACCAGGGCGCCTCAGGTTTCAGCTGCTACGATATTCGAGATATCGCAATACATCTATAGACGTAATCCTGAAAATTCTTCGACAGCCCACGACCGGTTTCGCCCTTTTTTGGGCTCATCAGTTAGTACTTTTTATAACTGAGCAACGTTTCGCTGGGTAGGCTACAAAGTTGGCTGGGCATACGGCGAGCCATCAGCAAGATGTCTTCTGATTAACACATTAGATCACTGTTGAATATCAGACGGAAGGCCTTGTCGGTTCGTATGGTTACCTGAATCCTACGGCTGATAGGCTAAGGGCATCTCAAATCCTTATAGTTCTGGTTTGGATCCTTTGTCTTCCAGTTCAAAGCGCCTCAATTCATTATCCATCTTGGAGGGTGTGAGTTTCAAGTGTTACGACAGTTTAGTTCGGCCGGGTTGGAAAGTGGGAGTTGGTAAAATTTTCGGTCGCTTTGGTTCATGCCACTTATGTCGATGACTCCTCTTTCTGGTAGCCGTGTAGATAAACGCGGTTTGAGTGTAGGTCTTTATTTCGAAGTCCCTGTTGAACAGATTTGATTGTCTAAACAGATCGATTGCTAACATTTCAGTGGGAGGTTCGCTAGATCTACTGTTTACGAGTCAGGATTCAATAACCAATAGACTTTGTACGGATTTCACTGAAATGTTGTGTTTGCTCCGATCAGGTGACATTGTTTGAACCCAAGATTCCGGTCACTTCAACCTTGCTGTGGTAGCTAAAGCCTGAATTAGATTGCAAAGAGAAGTAAGACAAACTCTGATTTACAGCCTTACTGGTTTAAAGGGCTCATTAAGCCGGAGCTACGAGCTGACCGATTGCTCTAGGGAATAAGATCCTGGCTTCGCTTTTTACCTTTGTCCTGATATCATGTTTAGGCATTTCTTTCTCTGATCTTAAATAGATTATGTAACGTGACTTGCCCATGATGTCACCTGGACCACCCAACCTATCCAGCGTTCTACACTTTGTACGTGTTTTGTGTGTCTATGTGTGTGTCATACATCGTCACTTCTCCGCCCATCCTGCGTACTCTTCTCGATTGTTTTTGGTCGGTTTCCAGACCGTCAACCAACCAATCAACTAAGAGTCATCTTTGGTTTTATCCTCTCGACCAATCAGCATCTCCCTTTAGACTGGCGTGGTACATCCTTGATACTTGTTTTGTTGTGACTCGTGGTAACGGCGTGCGTTTTGGTAGATCACCTGTACACGTTTGTAAGTATTACCGTTGGATCTGAGACCTACATCTTCGTTTTGATATTCGGGATTGATGGACTACGCATAACTAGATGTTCTGCTTAGTAGACAGTACAAGCAATCCCAATTACAGCATTTTAATGACGATAGCCCAACAGCTACTGTCCACCAAAGAAGAAAAATGGGGATTCCAGGTACGAAATCTCCTTCTCCTAAAACCAGTGATATGTTGGGGAAAAAGACGGTGGCTGTTGGTGTCTCTCAGTGAAACCGGTCAAAGACTCCAATCCTGCAACGGGAACAGAAAACTGAACTTTATGAATCCAGTCGCATTTTTACATTCAGTAAACCCTTCAGGACAGATGAAAAGCTTTCCGCAAAGTGATGTTCAATCCGAAAAAGTGGAAGAACAAGTAAACATTTAAAAAAAATCTGCAGTCAGTTCATCCAGCGGAGAGTTGAACAGGGACTTCTGTCCGGAGACCGACCACAAATCACACTGCTTGATGTTAACTACAAGGCTGTGCTTGGCATTTTGTGAACAAAATACGCTCACATGAGCCAATTGTTGGGAACTAGTTACTCCAGCCACTAGACTGTATGTTACGAACATTGGAACAAGAATGCTTGCGATTCATAATTACTCACCTCACGGAAGGTGAACATGATAGCTTCTGGCCCTGAAAGTGTAGTGAAGAACATCAAGACATCAATTTTGTGAAGTACTGACAGTCAACAGTTGGAGGTACCTGTGGAAAGGCCATTTAGCATATGTTATTTGTATATGTATATATCGCACTTGAGAACGGTCATGTGACGGCCAGATTATATGTTATTGTGGACATGTGCCGGAACGGTGAATGTTGCGATAGAAAGCAAAACTGTCATTTGATGCAGTGATAAGCAAGCGGTCTTACCGGAGTTTAGGAGTATTCGTTTGTTCGCATTTTTTGTTCACACTATGCCAAACACTGTGACGGTGCATGGCGGTAGCATAGGCAAAAGCTGTTGCGTACGGTCACTTGAACAGTAAGTGGTGTGCTTAGGAAACTATTCATAAAGTTGCTGAAAAATAGTTGACAGCCACGACCGGTTTCAGCCTTCTTGGGGCCCATCGTGTGGACGCAGTTCTCGAGTTTTTGTCAAACCTATGTTATCCCTGAACCCAGCTAGCACGAAATCGCCGAACTACACTCAACTGCATGTTCGTTTTGTTTTCATGGGTAACTCAGCTGAATCTCTCGTTCATGGTGTTCTCCAACTGAATTTGCTGTACAAGGCCCGCCATATGTTTCAGTTTGTACGATATTTGGGATATCGGAACACACTGTCTGATTGTAGCACATCACTCACAAGGTTGCTCTGACATTTTGATAGCACCAATGCGAAATGTCACCGTGTGTTTTGAGTTCACTAAAACCAAAATTTTCTGACCCAGTGATGCGAATAACTTGAAACGTAAATTGTCCGCCTCCAATCTCCACTCCACTCACCACTTCTCAGGTGTTCCCCTGCGACCGCATCTCCCCATCCTTCTTGAGACCAGGAATCAATTAGTAAAGGGCTTCCTGATGAATCATCTTGTCGGCCAGGGAGGGTCTTTCACCTTGTCTTGATGAGGGATAGGAGCGTTGTAAGATCCATCTTGGACTTGACTGGGGCCTCGCTCACACTGGAATAAGGAATTCATAGGGTTTCAGATTTCGAACCAGTTTTTCTTTCAGCTCGCTGGTTTTCTATTGCGGTCGAGAGTTGTTCAGATGGCTGCTACCGGCAGAACTTTTCGGTGGCTGCTCGTGGGTTTCAGCAGCAACCGTTGATGTTGGTAGCTAAGATGCCAGTCATTCCTTCCAGAAAAAACTGTCGGCTATGGTATTGGAATCCGTGTAGCTTGTCATGCGGAAAAACTAGGAAGGTTCTCCGTAAAAGGCATCTTTGACACCCACTGGATTATTTTGGGGGTGTATGAAAATCGATGAAAAACGTTTGGGTTTTGGTTGGTTCGTTTCGGATTCCGGTTTACTCGGATAGATCGACTACACTCAGTCAGTTGCTGACACGAATCTAGTCCAACGGAGTTCTCCCGAGCAGTACTTGTTGCCGTTTTCTTCAGGGCGGCACGCCCGGGACCCATAACCCAATCGGTTACCCACATGATTGTGGGTGCTTGACGGGGCATGGAGCGAGTCGTAAGCGTCTTACACCTGACGCCATTAAGCACATTAATTGCTTTTCAATCCTTACCAGGCCTTTGAGTTTTAAACGTATTTCGATCACATTGAATAATGCGACAGTGATTAAGACTGGCAGTTGGGCCCATGCTATGTGGAAGTATCATTACTCCCAGAAGTATGTAGGTACTGATTGCTCGAATGAAACGCCCTGTATCGTTCATGCCCCTTACCCAGCGGACAGCTTGCCTTCTAACCCGGGCGGTCTCATACTACGATTATCCATGGTAACTGTATTCATGGCTTTGTGACAATCTACATCCCTCTGAGCTTCTTGACGCGGATTTACGATGAAAAAGCAGGTTTCAGCATGTGCCCAATCATCATATCAAGGTGGCGGCCCTTGGTCAGAAAATTTGCACTTTGGTATTGATTCAAATCTTATGTAGCCATGACAACGCATGTCGAAGTGCAAACCGGCATAGCATTAAAATTACACAGAACTCAATACAATGCGAGGACACTTCCCGTGAAGTAATACATTAGCCAAAAGCGTGATGAAAGACTTACCTTACTGGGAGCAGTTTCTGGCGGCTCAAGTTTGAACGTTACTGAGCTGGTTTCATGTGATATTTCCCGAGAGATGGATGGTATGGTGGAGCTTACAGATTCCATTAAGGAAGAACCTTCTGGAAACACCTCACTGATAGGTGGCTTGTTCAGTAATGCTGCGTCGCTGTATGTTGACACTGATGTATCACGTTTCCTCGCCAAACCTTTCACAAATATGCCCATCTCTTGATTGATGAACTGGTTTTTCGTTTCAGTCTCGGTTCGAACGACATTCGTTTGCCTTGTTCTGGACAGCGGTTCTCTGGTTCTGCTGAGCGTTGGACTGCTAACCGTAGATTGGACTTTTGGCACACTGTCAGTGGGTGTCTTTTCCCCACTCATAAACGCCGGTTCATCAGAAACGGTCTGTTCGAAAATCATATCCGTGGGCACATATTCGGAGAGTTTTGTTTTGGGTTGTTCTATCTGCACAGCTTCACTGTTTTCCTGGTGTGGAACTGTGCTTGCAACGTCACCCCCATTGGTATCCTTTGGAGAAGTTACAAGCGGACTTTTTGATTTTTCTCTCATGCGCAAGGTCAGAGGTTTTGGCTTTGTCAGAGGTCTTGCTGTGGGTGCAATCCTCATTTGTTGATCCTGGACCGCTCTTGTTCTAGCTGGACTTTGTGGGGTTTTGCCTGATTCCACAGCTTCAAACATTTGCTTAGTTTTTCCAGTTTTTCGGGGGGCGGAGGCGTCAACTGGGTGGGCAATCTGTTTTGTCAAATTATCGTCATCAGGAGGCGAGGAACAAACTGGCGCCGATTCGGTTGCTGGCGTTGGAGGGGGTACAAAAGTGTGGATCATCTCCCCTCCCATATTTCCTTGTTCTGATGGACTGATGACTGATTCCTGCTCCATCGTAGACGGCTGTTGGACGTCCTCAATCTGATCTTCGGATTGCAATCTGTCCGATGACAAAGATGCCTGAGGTCGCACACTACCGTGTCGTGCTTTTCTTGCCAAAAGCTTATTTCGTTTGAGTATTTCTTTACACTTCTCCTTTATAGTCATTTGTACTTCCTTACGAAGTCGATTCAGCTGGTCATCGATCGCAGCGGCTACAAGAGGTGGTGTCATGTTATCGCCCAACAATTCGTTGCGTATCACCTCAACTAAATCCTTCAGACGCGAGGTGCTACTTTTGCGCAGTTCACTAAGTCGTTCAGCTTGAATGAGCTGCGCACTTTGTAGATCCTTCCATTCACTAGTTATGGGACGTACACGGTAGTGAAATATCGAAGTGACAGCCTTTATCAGCTGATCTGTCAGCTCCTCTGGCAACTGTTGTTGCTCATCCAAAACCCAGTCTTCCGTAGGCACTGATTCTGCGATCACACGTAGTCGTTCCCGTATATCCTCAATCAGAACGTCGACGGCCGCGCTCAGCTTTTCTTTCACTTCCTCTGGAAAATTCTCAGTCATTTCAGTCATCCGTTCGATCAGCATTTCTTTCAGTTCCGAGACTCGATTATCACAGTCATCCTCCAGGTCTGGCCCCCATTCTTTAATCGCTAGTGTAAATTGTCCAAGGAAGTTTCGCACATTTTCCACAAAGAATGTGTTGAACTTCGTTAGCTGCATTCCCTGCTCGTCAAGCAGCAGTGTTTCTTGTGTGATCTGATCTGCCATCAGCAGCTGAGCTGCACTGGTTTCGCAATATGTCTCCAACTCATTTAGACGCTGTATCTGACTGGACCGACGATTCGCACGATCTCCGGAGGATGCAGAGCTAGATTCCGCACTTGATGACGAGTGAACATCACAGGACGGTTCCTCTAGACCGGAACGTCTCTTAGACAGTCGCGCCTGCCTACCGGATGCTGTGAGCAAAGCTTTGGTCAGGTCTGACGACTTTGAATGATGTGCTATCGAACTGACGGTTTCATTCAACAAGGTGCTTCCAGTTCGCAAGAAACGCAGCTTTCGCGTAATTCTCGTGTTCCTTTTCGGGAGTTGATGCTTTGATTGTTCAATCAGCTGACAGAGGAAAGAAGATGGATGGTGTTTGAGAGGCTATCATATGAAAAAGTGCTGGTAAACCGATAAATGGGAAAAACAAATCACTCACGACAGAAATGGTCAATTTATCTATGGCATTCTGAATGTGAGCCAGAGCAAATTTGACCTCCACCTTGGTAGCTTGAATCCCCGTTTTCAGATCGGATTCTTCGTATTCTGGTAGTTCAGTAAACGTGGTCGCCAAAAGTCCTTCATCTCGTAGTCGTTCTATCTTGGAACGCAACTCCAGACGACTGAGGCGCATTGCCTTGCTGAGACTGAAACGCGTGGGAATAAAATCAAATATTGTTGCTCAAATTTCACATTCCAGATCATGGTTCAAACAGACTTGCGTTCAGTCAATTTCGCAAGTAGTCATGATTGGTTAGAGCGCAATAAGAAAATGTTCTCTGCTTTCTGCACGCACAAACCGCATTCATTGTCGGTGTAAGACATCTCCTACAAGGATAAACCGTTTTTCTAGGACGCAACGCATGTTTTGAGGATGGAGCCACGCTAATCAACAATGGATGGTGATTGGACATCCATAATGCGGTGCATGAGTATATCGATTTAAGCTGACCCTAACACAATCAACACTGCACGAAATAACATGGAACAAAAAGAGCACCTGATGCACCCTGAGGGTTCCATTCCTACAGATGATCAAAATGCTTGGTGTAAATGACTCGTTGAGGGGATTGAAGTGTTACATATATAGACGAAACCACTGTGCGAGCGAGCGTACGCGTTGCCGAACACAAGACACGTTCGTTCTTTCGCCCCAAAGCGTTTCACAACATAAAAATCTGGAAGAAATTTCGCGAAATTCATTCCTTTACAAACTATTTCGTTTCGGAGCGAGATGCTTAGAGGGCGAATTTATTACCCAAAAGGTCCATGGTTCGAAAGCGACCTCTGTCTCTCGACTTCCCCTGTCTAGGCTTGGGCAGCCTGGCAGTATCCCAGCCCTCGTGCTTCCTTTGGGTGGCATGGCAGCTAGGCACCGTAAGGGTGTTACAGCTGAACGATTAACTTGGTTTTCACGGCAGATTCAATCAAACTCAACTGAATTCAATTCAATTGGATCTCTTGGTATTCTCTAACAGAATTTTCTACCTAAAGGTCCCCTCATTGTTTCAGTTGTCTAACCGCTCCGTCCAAAGAAGGGCAAAACCTGTTGTGAGCAATCACAGGGTCATCCACTGTCTTATTATTGCTGTTGCTTCAAGAAAATGTATTGCGATATCCCGCATATCGTACCGACTGGACCAACCAATTTGGTGTGCAAAAGGCCTTATTCGAAGTAAAGTGAGAGCATTTTGAAATTTTTCCATGGACATTTAGTCCTGTGAGCAAAGCCAACCCATAGTAAAAATCCGGAATCCATTGTGCAACCGCTCAGCGCTATCGAGCATCATCAGTAGTGCATTTCTCACAAGTCTCCAGAGAAACCCAAACCTCTAGGAGTTCATGATCAAACCGTTCGGTAACGACAAGTACTCACTCAAGGAGCCAGTCTACACGTGAGCACGTAATGTGGATTCCGTGATAGAAGGATGAGTAGCACTACGTCCTGACTAAGTGAGAGCCTATCAAAATCACACAGCAAACACTGTCGTAATTCGTCCTACTAGTCCGGCTACATTTCCAACCATTACAGTCTGAATTCTTATCAGGGCTTTTGTGTCCCTTAGCTACTAGACTGTCAACAAGTATTGAGCCACAGAAGCAACAGGAGCACAAATTCCATGCCATTTGAATCAACGAACATTGCTCAGTTGATAAGACCGGAAAATCATTGGGAGACCTGTTAGCTGTAACGAAAGTAGGACCACCAGTTGTTGGACGCCCGGTCCAGTCTTGTGGCTGGCGTATTTTTCACTGATGCGTAAACAGCATTTTCAGCTTGTCTGCATACTACTTTTAACGGTTCTAGTAACATTATCAATCAATTTAGTCTTGAGTTTCCCTTATCTGCAGGTGAATCACAATATCTGTTTCTGACTGTCTTGCATCTATCTGCGATCCTTTCTCTCTCTCACACACAGGTGAACTTGAACCAGGATCCGGTCTATCCAAAAGTGAATACGAATCTAATATGTGTTCGTGATAGCACTTGGGATAGCACAAATAAAGTGTTGGAAAAGATCTCAGAACTACGTTTGGTGAAGTTTTTTGGTTGCGTGGCAGGTGTGTACCGCATCAGAACATCGGGACAGATTCCAAAGTTGGAATATCGCCTATCAGCAATGCTACAGCACCTAATTTCCATATACGTCCGCTGAAAATGGTGAACAACCTACTCAGAATCACTTACGTTTCTATAATCGCGTACTCTTTTCTCAAGCGTAGTAGACTTTCAACCGCCGGAGAAGGTGACTGGGAAGACCATGTGGATGAGAACCGCTGAAATTAGAACGAAATAAAAGTAAATTGGCCATTTTTCCGTCACCTCTGAAATTTCGTTACCGTGCTTTCATGATTCGAATCACGTGACGAATAGGTCAAAGTTTATTCTTAGTTTTCAAATAAACGAATGCTCGCGGAGAATATCTGGAACCATTAACCCCTTGGAAGTCCGTATCCAAGACGGTAAAGGTTTGGTTAGGTCTCTAAAGCTTTATAGATCCCGTGAAACCATGAAACTCGCCAAGTTAGTAGCCAGACAGCTATGCTCAGTGCGTATTGCCAACTGTAGGACGAATGCGTAAGGTTTTCAGCGCCACTAATTTGGAACTACAAGCAACATGGTCACTGAAGTCCTTCACTTGGGTATTCGTGTTCAAATCGTAAAGAAAACTACTCACAAGGTTGCTGAAAACTCTTCGACAGCCCACGACCGGTTTCACCCTTCTTAAGGCTCATCAGGTTGGCGCAGTCCCCGAGTTTCCGTCAACCTTATGTTCTACTTGAACCCAAATTAGACCGTTTCCGAGGAATACACTCATTTGCCTGTGCGCAGCACATTCAGTTGTAGAATATCATAAACAAGAGATTCAGCTAAGTCTCTCGTGGAAACCAAATTGATATATTCAAATTGCTTTATTATGTATATAACCGGACAGGCAAAGGCGGAACAAGTGAGCTGTTTCCACTTAGGTGACCTGGTTGGCTCGTAGAATGTGAAGCCGCCCGAAAAGGTTACTGCGAACAATTAAACTGATATCTGCAGCATAACCTCGAAATTAGTTTGGTGGTTAGCCAGTCCGACAGAAACGTCGCACCTCAACTGACAGTAGATATTTCATGAATTCCTCTCTGTTTTGATGTAGGAGAGATGAGGATTAGGGACATGTTAGTGTTGGATGCAAGCATGCACAATGCAAATGAAGAAACGTAGTCCTTGGACTGGACTCGAACCTGCGATCTTCCTCTTTTTGTTTGTCGATGTGACCAGAAGATACGTGTTCATGTGATGCCTAAACGCCTGCATGAAAATCCCGTTGGTCCGGTTTGTGAACATATCATCAATATGGAGTTTCTGTATGCCAGTCGTACAATACTATCAGTGTCGTAAATGAATGAGGCACAATTTCTTTGAATGTACTCAATAATATATGCAACAATATATATATAATATACAATAATAAAATTCACGACAATGTCATAATCTGGGAATGGACTCTTGTGCTAACTCTTTTTATCAAAGCACAGTGAACTTCGTGAAAGGACACGAAAGGACACACGTGAATAAGGACACACGGTGACCGCGGGAATTTAAATCCTCAAGTAACTTGATCATATTGGTTGAGAAATAGAGCTATCATCGTCTGAAGCCTGCGGGAATGATCTATCTACTATCACCTGAATGAGTTGTCAAGGCAACTGACGCAGCTTCAGTAGTTGTCATTCGATCATTCCCATTTTTATGCCAGGCCCTCATGTGACATCTTTCTGTTTTCGGTTCTCCCAGTGTACCTGTGCTGTTAGGTAGGTGGGACGAACGGGGCAAAAACTGGTCTGTTGCAATTTCTGAGCACTTTTCAAAGTGTTTCGATTGATTTGTGCTGCACCATCAGCCAGGTCATTGGCAGGCTGTCTGTTGAATCACAATCCGAGTGTAGAATTCAACCTCCCTATACACACAGCCAGATTATCAGGCAGACATGACGGCCGTCATTTGGCACCGTCAGCTGACTGAATCCGCCTGATCTCTCTAGACAGTCGAGCTCTGAATGAGAGTACACGACAAGTGAATAGACATCATTTCACCGAGATGTTGTTTTGTCTCAGATTGACAACAACTGAGTTGGTGTGGTAAGGAAAAACCGTCCAGCTGTAACACCCTTACGGAGCCTAGCTGCCATGCCACCCACAGGAAGCACGAGGGCTGGGATACTGCCAGGTCGCTCAAACCTAGACAGGGGAAGTCGAGTGGCGGAGGTCGGGGTCGAACCACGAACATTTCGGTCAGTAAATTCGCGCTCTAACCACTTGGGCCATCTCGCAACGGCGAGGGGTAGGGGAAAAAGCACACTTGACTCGAATGCGGACCTTCCACTAGACAGATGCGTAGAGGCATCGGGCATCCTTATTGCAAAATGACCAAGATTCCAACTATCGGAGACAATCGGAGTGAACTAACCGCACTAACCAAGTTGAACTGCATGAGCCTATAATCAGGGCGATATTGTTTCAACAGTATTGCTTTGATGTAAGAAAACCCTGAAGAAAAATTCACCACAAGAAATATTCATTCTTTGTAGACACGAAATGAACAAGAAAGTTCTATTTGTGCATGGGTCAGTGTGAAATTCACAGCAAAATGTTTTTTGAAAACTAATTTTTCACGATCTCTTCTGCTCCGGGGTGTACAAAGCAAAAAACCAGTGATCGATACAAGTAAAACCAGAATAAGTTTGAGTTCGGTTTACCGGAAACCAACATGGACATGAAATTCAAAAGCCTTTCCTCACTGAAACATAAATGAGTTTGGGGTCTTGCTGACAGGGAAAGAAATCTGTTCCGAAAGCAAACTAGAAGCCAAACCTAACTCGCTAGATAGCGCGCTTCGTGAAGCTGATTAGCCACACAAGCTCGTCTCAAAACACATGCAGCTGTGAAAATCAAACCCGTGACGGGCGGACGAAAAACTGCCTTCATTATTAGTTTTCAGTTCGCAAGGGATCCGGTCGTGCAGTGGCAAGGCATCTACATCACAATTCCAACCACTGTACCCGTCGTGGTTCGCGACTATTCAGTTGATGCCCTATATCTAGAAACTAAGCTACCGGTTCGCAATCAAATCACTGCGGTTGCCTCCTTCATCTGCAAATGAACAGCAGAATACATGAGGCGCACGACAAGAAGACGAAGAGGCAAACCACATTTTCCCTGACAGTCGGGCCAAGGAGTCTAAGGCTAGCGCAACAGTCCCTCAGTTGGCTGATGCAAGTCATAAGCGCCAATTTACTGACAAAGGTCCATTGAATACCAGTGCTTAGCTCGTATTTGCTCCACATCCTCATTGGCTGATGCAAGTCATAAGCGCCAATTTACTGACAAGGGTCCATTGAATACCAGTGCTTAGCTCGTATTTGCTCACACATCCTCAGTCTGCGCGTTAATGCATGCACGATTTCCCATTCACAAAGGGGAAAACCCTCACAGCACGCTTTCTCCAAATGAATCTAATCATACGACTGGCCAGTCGGTTAAACGCGCACGTCAGTTATGTGTGGACCAACTCAACTTGTTCACCAGCGGTGACTTTGCTTACTCAACCTCTCGTGACTTCGCCCTACGTATTATTTTGGTGAAATTTCTGCCGATGCACACAAGTCTCCCACATAACAATCTGTACCAAAACAGGAGGGGGGTTTCATCGGAGACCGATGTGAATCCGAATTCTAAAGATGCCGTGCCCAAACACGTCAATCCATGTGCGATAAGTGTTGTCGTTAAAGCGCTACTTTACTGGCCATAAGTAGTTTGAAGTGTGAACAAAACATTCGGAACTTAAATGAGATCGGTTTTGTCACGAGAAGCAAAATCATCGTATTTGGAACGTTAGGGAGACCATCATACTCACACGCAATCAACCAGAATGCCACGATATTTTCTTGATCACTACGCAAAGAAAACCACATTCGGTGATTCTTTTATCATCCACTGCGACGAGCAGTAGCACGTTTTAGGTTCATGGAATATCCCGAACGGAGGCCGTCCACAAACCTGATGTATGTATACAACCAATCTAATGAGATACAAACATAAAAAGAACATCTTACCTTTGATTGGGGAGTGAATGAGCTTCTGCGGATAGGTGACGAGGCTTTTTTCTGTGTGGTGGAGAGATGATACGGAAGCATTAAACAGTGCAGTGATGAAAATACTAATAAAGTTGCGTTGGAGTTTCCATGTTGGGAGATTCAATAGACTTGAGTGAGATAACCAAACAACAGTAGTTCAGCTGTAACAAACTTTCGGTACTCAGCTGCCGTGACATCCGAATGAAGCATGTAGCGGCTCCCCTCCTGTCTACTTACCCCTGGAACTAATTTTAACAGTACATCCACATAGGTTGTCTATTATCTTATTTAACCGACAACCACGAGCATCGCCTACCTACTTCTCTCCTTCGCTAAGGGGAGAATATTTGCAGAGGTCACTTATATCACGCGTAACAAGCACTCAAATCACGTGACGATTCCTGCTCGCTACGCGCGCCAGTGTATGCGTTTGGCCGAGTTGTATGCCTATTTATTGTGTGCAGTGAGAAGAAGGGGGTGTCCCTTCGTGTTTGATGCTTGCACGAACATGAATACAACTTGGCCTGATGCGGTTGAATTTCGTAAGCCTGGCGTGTGACGCAAGTGGTAGCCGCGTAAACTAAAATGGATGGGAAGTTGCAGTGTACATGTTGTCGGCTGAGGTTGCAAATGGGACAGGAATTGTCACGCGGTTCGAGTGTTTGTGACGCGTGATCTGATGATTTACCCCTACAAGCACGGGGGCTAAGATACTGACAGGCTACCCAAGCATGTATGAAATCTGAGATGCCATGGTTGGGTTCGAACGACGGACCTTCCGGTCAGTAAGCTCGTGTCCCAACCACTGAGGTATCTTGAACCCAAGGTGAGAATAAACTAGGGTAAGGATTACTGACACACAGAACCGTAAATATTTCGCAGAAAACTATGGTCAGACTTTATGAATTCACACAGCGAACTCCAGTGTTTCATTCAATCAATCAGTATACTTTCTGTTTTTGCACACTAAAAATAGGCAGACACTCAGTTACAAGAATAACTGCGAATGTGCCACCCCTACTTCGGTTGCGGCTCAGTTACACTTTTTAAAATCAGGTCGATAAATCAGTGGAATAGTAGAATTTTCATTCCTTCGATCAGGATGTTTCCCATAACTTAATTGCTTTTCTGATCACCGACAACCAACACACAGTTGTTCTCAGCCCACCTATCATAACACACAACCCATTTTGGTTTTAGCATGCTGGAATTGCAGATAACCGGAACAAGGAGGTTCTTGTTCCCACTTAAACAGTCTGATCCAATATCTAGACCTACTTTCCCGTCCAGCTTTATTCTTTTGTTTACAAAAGGCATTCAAATAAATCATGGTTGTACGGCAGTGAAGCTTCGGTGTTGAACACTGATAACGAAACCTTCTTCATTGCGTGTGTCTTCTCCCACTGGGTACAAGCTTTCTCGTTTTCCCCGCAACACCAAGGGCACAGCTTACTTTCTGTTTGCGTTTCCTCTTAATCACTTGGCTAAAGGCAAATTCTGTGGACTATGCACGGAAAATGTCTTAAAAACTCAGGCCAATGCAACCCAGTCTATGGATACACTTCGTTCATGGCTATTTTACCTTTTCTACATCTTTTAGAGTCCAACCGACGTTGTTCAGTATACTGTCACCAACCATTCTTGTTTTAGTAAACTAAAAGCCGATTTTCACTGCTGCTAGATATCGATTTTGCGTAGAACTTTTGTTTTTCCGTTGACTATCAAGCAATACAATTTTCGCTCTAAAAATTTGCCCTATAAGTGAGGAAGCCAGGTATAGTGCTCTAGTGTCATAGTTATTTGATTCCCTGAAGCAAACTGACAAAGCACATAACACTTTGTTTTGAGTAGAGGTTTCGTTTTATAAGTGAAGCCAATCCACGCCGAAAATCCAGAAAACATGGTACATCTCACTGGGAATAATCCACAGTGCGTTTTTCAAGAAACTTTGTGGATATTTTTGAACCAGGTACCTTCGGGTTAGTGGTTAAACACTAATCATTCGGCCATGATTGGCTGACCGGCAATGTGATTGGCTCTCATTCAGTGCCATCGACCTTTCATTCACCTAGACCGAATCATGTGATCATTTATCGACTGGCTCCTCGACTGACGACTTTTCAGAAAGTTCAGATCATCTTGTGAAGTTATTCTTCCTCTGAACTTCTCATAGGCTGATAGAAATATGAGTACAACTGATAATTCTCAATAACAATTTTGTCCGCTCGGTGAAGCCAATCTACACTGGAAGGCCGTGGAGTACTGTACAGCTGTTTCCTTCCGGTTGGGAATCATCCGCAGTCCACATCTTACTCTGATATAGGATAATTGTAGGGCTTGTGTTTGAATGGAGATACATAACATGCACTAAGACACCCTTTTCAGGTGTTCCGTTTGTCACTTTTTTTCTAGTTACTACGACCTCGATGTCGAGTTTTCATCCAAGTGAAGTCAGAGATTGCCCTCAGTCATCAGTTGGGGTAATGACAGTATGTCTTTAACGTTGTATTCCTTAATAGCAAATCAATAGATTGTGAGAAAGAGTGAAAAAACTTTCTTCGGAAAACACTGTATTCAAAATGTATGAAGCTGTGGCATATAAGATGACATGGGAAGACTACGCCTCGCAGAACAGCCGTGAGCATAGGGGAGCTGGCGGTTCATTCTAGTCCCCATTCGGCACCCGTCACAAAGGACACTACCACAACACAGTGGTCTCTGTAGAGATGGGCCTTTCGAAGAGAGTAGGCTTTCTTTGCCGCAGTGTTGCCATAGTTCTTATAACTAAAGAGTCTGTCCTCAAGGCTCTTAGAGCTTACGTTTGTAAAGCATCGAGTGTAGCCCACCCACGCCTCAGAACAAAGGTCATACACAGCATGATATTTTGAGAAACACGATGAAGAATGTCTGAAGAGCCAAATGACAAAGAGGAACGATGTACTTTTGTAGCGTAAGGCACTCCGCTAATGGCTTTTCAGCTGCCTAAAAGATGGCCCAACTAGTTGAACATAGTCAACTTCTATCTCATGTCCAGAATACCATGGTTAAACTCAGTTTCATATAGTAAAGGAAAACACGTGTAAACAGTTCCTCCTTTTCGATACTACCTGTTTGTGAATCATGATATAGTTAGCTATTCAAATTCGTCAATCACTGATTTTATTCAACGACATGGTTCACACACAATGTCGTTATCTGAAGCAGCTTGCTATCATGCAATGTCTAGAAAGAAACGACCAACTTAGATTCAGAACCGCAAAAATGATGGCCTAGTGCACAACGCAATATGTTTATGGGAAACGCAACCAAGAGCACACCTCAACAGCAACGTAATGAGTACATATCAGCGAGACCAGCAGTCGGTTTGACTGAACTTGCTTTGCGGACCTTATCCAATGCAAGCGTGGCGCACAGTTGTACACAAATCTCAACTAGGCAGCATGGCTGGCCACTTGACGTGGTCTCGTCCTCCAGGATAATGATCCGCGTGCACGGATCATCCAGGTAGGCACCCACACAACTCAGTTTCACAATGTCACAATGCCATGGCATGGTCTATTCTCCATTGACTTTCACAGCTAAGGGTTTGGGACACAGCGCACAGCTTTCTGATCTAGCATTTCTTACTTCCTACTAGGCTCTCGCTTGCAGAGTATGTCGTTGGACAAAGCTGCTCTGACACAAAAATACCAGCGATCAAATGTCCATTCAACACGACTTACCGTTCTCAAAGTCTTTTGTGTTGTCAAGTTATCTGAAATAAGGAAATTGTAAGTCAAGCTTAGTCCATGACGAGGTCGTGGGCAAACACAAAAATGCTTGACATGGTTTTACCTAACATGCAGATGGTTTGTCTTGCAAAGTTTAGCTGTATAAAGAACAAGTTGGACATCAGTGGTAGGTTTCACGCAGTTTGCCTTTTGCACACATGGACTTTCCATCGGTGTTGGATGATTCAGCGAGGAACAGTTAAATCGGACAATGATAAGAGCAATACCAATAGAAATAGCAGTATTCATAACCATCCTATCGGCCTTCTGTAATGCACTGCAATTTTAAACATGAAAAACGATCTCAGCGAACGAAACATCAAACTGGTTTTTATTCGCTGAGCTATGCAATTTGGTCGCGAACGTCTCATCACCACTCAGTACGTGATGCGAGTGCAAGTGCTGTGAGTTCGAAACTGAGCGTGTTTGTAGCACGTAATTTGAACTGATATAAGGTCGTTGACCCACATCGACCACTGATCGTTTGGGCAAGTATTCATGTTGGCTTGCTGGTTGACCTGTCTTCTGAATGGTGACAAGCCAATAGGACTGTTCACCCAAACGGTCAATATCAGGGTCGACCTGGGTCAATGGGTTCCATATCAACATCCACATACTTCCTGCCTCGGCGCGATCCCACTCGCAACGCACCAATGACGTCACCTGGACTTGCAGCCCATCAAACTAACTAGCCAACACTCACTTCAGTTGTAGGCACCAAATGAAGACATATTGACAGCTCTTCGCGGTGGTTCCAAAGACTGTGTTGCTTCACTTAATCAGATGACCAGCCTCAATACAGCAAGCAATATCGATATGCGACTTTATATTGTTACATCGTATGCACAGGACGGAACAACACATCCTGCCTAACGAAGGAGTCACAGGGACAGCGTGAACAAATCACGGACACACATCCTCAATGAAGTGGGTCGCTTGCAAAGTCATGTCTCTTGATGGTTGTGCTGAATGAACTGAGTCACAAAGACAGGCGATCTGGTTACCACCTGTCTGATGTCCTTTGCGCTTACAACCGGTGTGACGGCGGATGTTACTGATGAGGCATGCGAGTAATATGTGGTTTTCTTGTAACTCCAACTCGCGTCTAATAGAAGGTGCACCCCATGGGGTTTCTTACGGAACCTGTGAGACTGCCTTGCGGCGTTCGTCTTAAGTTGCGTGATAGTCAATGAATATCTACAAAAGTTCAAGAAGACGCGTGAGGATGTTAAGTTTTTTGAAATAGTTACTTTCCTGTCCAATAGTTTGTAACCGTTTAGCTTTGCTCCTTACACCGGGAAACAAGTCTTCGGGCGAACAAGGATAAACTATCAGACCGTCAGATTGTCAAAATATGGAAAGGTCACATGGGAAAATTTCATAGAGATGTAAAATGGTCCCTTAAACTGTTCATTTTGTTACCTGTTAACTTTTTCGTTGCAGTGGGGAAATCAGTTTCGACGGGTTTTCCCATGGACGTGGAAACTGGATGTTCGATGACGTCATCAGCTGTGCCTACGATATTCGTGTGTTGGACGAACTCTTCATACTCTGGATCGGAGGTGGAAAAATTTGATTCCAATTCTCGAATTAGTTCTAAATTGTCCGTTTCACTTAACTGCGGCCCATGTTCTCTCATACAAACAGGTGTGTGATCATTCTTCATATCGCTGTCATGTTCAACTATTGGCAATGCTTCACTCTCAACGAATGTGCTTGTTTTTACGATCAGTCTCTTTTTGGTTGATTTAACAACAGTAGTTTCATTTGGCTCCTCCACTGCCGACGTCCGGTTTGGCCAGATGAGGGAAGGTCTCACTAGTGACGTTTCCGGTGTAGATACTTCCTTTGCTTTTGTCGTAAAATCAGATTGAGCTTCCAGAATTTCGGCTGAATGGAGCAGGCTTCTGGTCTTCTCGGCAGTTTTGGCAACTGATAGTTTAACCGCCAAACGGGAGATGTTGAGGGACAAGCGAATCCAACTCTGGATCAAAGCTCTAAAATTGGAAAAGCGCTTTGCTTACTCGGTTCTCCGATCATCAAAACAAGGTGATGAAATTACACTGATATCTCCTTAAAAATCTACATCGCATTCCACTTGAGGCAGTTTATTATACGGTTCTTCAACAGTACTTGGAAGATTAATTTGCCTCAAGTGTGTTACGTCCTGTCCTAGATGTAAGTTCACCCGCATTACCGACTCAGATTTTCCATTATTCTTGACAATACGGGGAGGTTCGTGAATTTTCAGATGCGTTTTTGTCGTGTGAGCAAAAGATAGTCTGTGTAGAACGTCGACAATACGCATCTCTCAGAAGAGTCCGCAAATTCCGGCCAGTATTTGAAGGAAAGACCATTCGACCATGAGTGATTGGTCAGCAATGTTGTTAATTCGAACTTATGCAGGATGCGATGCGGCCAAGTAGACAGACGATGAGGATTCTCTAAGTGATGCTAGTTCCTGTCCAAGTTGTCCACACTGCTGGTCAGCCACTCACGACTGAAAATTTTAGCCTTCTGCTAGTAGCCAAGATGTCGCAGGTTGGAGACACCCTGGAGTTTCGTGAGATGCGCACTGCTAATGATTCCCAATAGGGATTAAACAGCGGTACAGCTTTTATCGGATTTTCAGCAGAGATTGGCAGAGATTTCGCCCCCCCCCCAACGTCTAGGAAGCTGGTGCAGTCTGAAATAAATCCTAAATGAACTTTCGCACAATACCATTTCCTCCTAGCATGTGTGATGACGCCCCCACATATGTCTTCCTGAGAGTCCAACCGGTCGGTGAACACAGTTTGAAGATCAGTATGAAAATTGCTTTCACAAAACCGGCTTACTCCATTTTTTCAAAACTTTATTCGACGCAGGTGTCCTGAAGGCTGAGCGAAATTTCCTCTCTAGCGGACATCCGTCTCCATATGTCTTCCTGAGAGTCCAACCGGTCGGTGAACACAGTTTGAAGATCAGTATGAAAATTGCTTTCACAAAACCGGCTTACTCCATTTTTTCAAAACTTTATTCGACGCAGGTGGAAGGAAGGCTGAGCGAAATTTCCTCTCTAGCGGACAGTCGTCTCCAAATCTAATAAACATCGGACAATAGAGAGACGAACAGATAGATAGACTGACTGACTGCCAAGCAGGCAGGCGGTTAGTTAGACAGGAAGATAGACAGACGAACGTACAGTCTTTTCAACAACTTCTTATTATGGTGTGTAATACGAAAGCAGCCTTCTTTGTGGGTAAAATGGCCAGCTAATTTTGAAGCACATGCCACTTAACCAGTGGTTCAGAGATGTTAATCAAGGAGACATCCCTGCCCAGGTGTTCCACTGAACACACGGTTTCTAGGCCAGTGAGTTGATGCACCAACACTGTGGTCAACGTAGACATGGATTAAGTGTGGTACGTGCTTCCGAAATCCAGGTATCTATTCACAAACTATGGTCCGTTATGCTTCATTGTGAAAGTAACTCGTGGGTGATGCACCGAATAGGACAGGTTCACTGCATCAACCCAGCCTATGAAAAGAGACACCCAAAACTGACCAATAAGACAGGAATCTAGCCTAACTTATTTCTACTCGGAAAAAGCTCGCAAGTATGTCAATCACTACTAAAATCCTTCAAGATATTGGACCGACTTTCATTGTACTGATGAAGATCAGTCAGAAATCCCATAGGTATTACTACTGCTCCTCCATTGGCCGTCACAGTTTTATAAGATGCCCTTGTTTAAATACTCGCACGAATAAATCATGGAAACCTACTTTGCAGTTTCACAGTTCGACTCATCTTGGATTCGTTGCAACACGCCCGAAACTTCCTCAGGCTCACTGTTTGTAGCACAGTGTCGTAGGATACGATCCACAACCTGTCCCCGTGTCTCCTGGATAGTTCTCACAATAAAATCGCTTTTTCTAGGTCCCAGGAACGACTTCAATTCCTGACTAGCCTCTGGGCTTCCGGCGACAGCCTGTTGAATTAGTTCTGGAACGTTTCGGGATTTGGCCGCACCAGCGATGTATTCGGTAACTTGTTGGGTGGCTGTCTCTGTCACTCGAAGTGCATGACGAACTACGTGCTCAAAGTTTTCCCTGCGTAGATCACCACGTAGGGGGTCTTTGATAAATGCCCATGCCATAACATGTCGCAATCGTCTGGTCAGGTTTGAGAAATGATCTATCACCTGTTCATCCGCTGGTCTGGGCGTATCCGAGCGGGCAATAAAAAACTCATCCCCTTTATTCACCAGTGTTATGTAATCTTTGGCTGTTGGTTCAAAGACACTGGTCTGAGAATTGCGTATGACTTCATTCAGTGTATCCCTGACCAATGAGTTTGACGCCAAAAGCGATTTGAGCTTAAGCGTTGCCAAGGCTCGTTCGCTTAGCAACAACTGGTCAAGTGGTGAAATACGTCTGGAAAGCAAAAATACCAACTGAAATTTTAACACTCTGACCAAGAATGCAGCGGGAAGTCACGTAGAACCCTACTAATGAGATAACCAACGGAATGCTCCAACCGAACTTTGCTGCTGTTCTAAAAATTACACTCTTGGATAACATGAAAGGAGATGATTGTCAAAGACATTTTTCAGAGAACGAATATTTTTTTCTTTCGAACTGAAGACTGACCCTTCTCATTTTACGTAGTCTTGTGTTCAGGGTTGTTCAGGTCACAGGAAGTATGCAAAACGCAGTTCCCGGGAACTTATCGCTCGATTGTGATTTCGCCTACCAAACAGCTTTAAAACGAATGCAACTCACCCATTTACAATCAATACTTTTTTGCGGATAAACGTTGGTGAAAGGATTCCAAAACGTCCAGACCCCATCCGTAAAGGCACATACTGCACAACCTTTAGTCTCGAACATTTCAAGAAAAGTGCTGAGAAATTGTCTGGATCACAGCAGTCTCATTGACACTTTTGTAGTATAAACTGATGCTGTCTGGTTTTGGTCAAAATTTAAGTTACGTGGTAATTGAGATTCTCGCTTTGTTTAAACCTGTTAATCGAACTAAAAAAAGCTGTAACGCAGCCATTTTCTGCACCTACCTCAGTGCCTCACCCTGCTGTCAGGGAAAGCAGATACACTGTTATTGCCATAGGTTTTAGTTCTCAACTGTGAGGACCATCGTACTTCTTGGTACCACAGAACAAAGATGATAGTACAATGTACTAAGATATGGGTGGATAAAAATCACACCAAGAGGGTAACAGCATGTGCCGATTCAAACAATCCAACTTGCTTGTACGTTCCAACTCGCACTGCTTTTTACGTAGTCCTTGCGAAAAACACAAATCGGTGTCAATCAAGGGCAAATAAGCCAGATTTTGGAACCGCCGTCGACAAAGAGCGACAGCTGTTTGAGTGGTAAACAGAGATCATTGAAAGATCACCACAGTTATGGAGCAATACAAACCAAATTAATTTGGTGTTTTCACGGGAGACTCAATTGAATCTCTCGTTTATGATGTCCTCCAACTGAATGTAATGCACACAGGCCGCCTCATGGTGTAGTTGGCACGATATTCGAGATATCGCAGTATATTTTCATAAAGGAAACTACTCACAGTTTTCTCCCCAAAATCAAATCACACATTTTCTTGGTGCCTCCGCGAGAAAACATAAAGCCACTAAAGAGCATATTCTGACATCAGTTTTACACACTAGTAGAATGCCAATGCAGATTATCCCTGTTCCTTTTGAGTAGTGCCCGGTCAGACACTGATCCCAAAAGTCAACCACACACCGCTTGTCTGGACAAAGCATGATCCACTTCCTCATTGCCTCATTCCCACCCACTTGACCGATAGCACTATGTGGCACTATGTAGCGGGTATGGGAACGGAAGCATGAAGGATAATTCCTCAAAAAATAGGGTTTCGTTGAGGCACTTTATTTTGAATATCTGATTCAGAATTCCACCAGTAAGCCAGTGCGGACGGTACACTTTTATTCGGATACCCTTATCAAACCTCTGACTCAAAAGTCTGAATCGCCAGGTGTCCTCCAAAACATGAAACTGGTTGGTGTACATAAAACAACTGTTTGGTTAAATGTTTCACAGTCTAAATGAACAGTCTTTGTCCGCAGGTGCTTTCTACGGGGAGTTTCTTATCGATCGAGAAATGGAAGGGGTTCAAAGAGACCATTATGTGGGCAACTGTAAAAGAACGGTTTGGCACAACTTTGTATTGCTGCTGTGTACTGTAGACAGTGTTGCAACTTCTGTGTCTTCCCGATCCGCTCACTGTGGTCTATCAAAAAGGTAAGGGAGCTTGTACGGTTGTCAAGAAATTTTCCACAAGAGCATGCCAGAGTCTTCGTGAGGGAGCAAGAAGCACCGAGGTATAAATGATCGGTTCTGATCAGCTGATATTCCGACTAATTAGGACGTCTTTGTTCGTTAGTTCCTTAACCGGCTTGCGAAACGTCGATGTGAGGTTGGGTTATTTAGGGCGGCTCATCTGCGGACAGCTGTCCACTGATGGAAGTGATTTTTCACTAGCTTCAATTGCACTCTTCGGTGAAATTCTGGAGCGAAATGAACATATGTTGGAGTGTGTGGGGTTTCATGGCCGGCACCACCTACACGGCTATTTGTTACTCACTCAGAAACGGTGGACTAAGCTTCGCACTCAACTTGATACAATGAATACACCTTGGTCTGCGCCTCATTAACGATGCCGCACGCAGATAGCTTATCCCAGGCAACCACCTGTGTGGAATTTGTTCAGGTGTATACATCTCATATGTGAAAGCGTATGCTTCCTGGTTTTATTCTATACAGGTTTCCAGTATGGTTTGTGATAGCGTTTCCAAGCAATAATCAGATGCACTTGGACAGTGAATGAAAACCGACGTGTATACGTCCTTCCCTCCTTTCCTAACTGGTCCTGCCAGCTTCCCAAGTAGTACTGAAACCTACTGCCTGTTTCTAACGGTGTGCAATCAAAAAATGGCGACTGGAGACTGGATGAAAGCAAACAAGTGGTCTTGCTTTGAGGTAAGGAAAAAGGCAGCTAGAATATTAACATGCCATTTGGATGAAACCAAGAAGACTCACATCTCTGTTCCTTCTTCGTACCGTTGATGAGCGCTGAATTTGGTAACTTTCAATTCTTTGAGGCGCTTCACATCACACGTGATCACTGAGGTCGTAATTTGTTCCAAAATCTCCGGTGCTATCTGGAATGGCACCGTTGTCTCCTTCATTGATATTCTGCTATCCTGACTCCAACTATCAACACCGTTAATCAAATCGGCGATGTGTTCTGTGCTCTCCTCACCATCGATCAGCATGTCCAGAATCGAACTACTAGATATGGAAAGGGGTGTGTAGGACTGAATTAGCATGATCGCTTCACGCCAAGCCTCTTGGAACGCTCCGGCAAATTCTATGATAGCAGTATCACTGTCAATCTGGGCTGCCAGTTCATCAAGTTTGTTTATACTTCCTTCGAGAATTTCGGACAAGGAAATTCTCACTGCAGCTCTCGATCCAAGCAAGTTTGCCAAGAAATCGAACAGATATGTGGGAGAACAGATGGTGTCGAGGAATGGTGCTCTTGCAGTTCGGCTGCCCAGCATTTCACTTATTTGGTTCACGGCAAATGGGTCGCGCTTCAGCGCACCACTAACCAGTTCATAGACCCTAGAACGACTGCCAACGTGAGAGATCATTTGGTTGAGTAGTTCTTCGAATTGTGTTCGGTCCATATACCTTGCAAAAGACTGAGGCAACCTTCGCGTATCTGAAGGTGCACTGAGGATAGACTCTATGTGAGTCTGATGTTCAGAAGGCTTTACTTGGTTATTCGGCATCATCAGGGTCCGTTTATGCATAAAGTTCAGGGACAATGGTAAACGTGGAGTGGGTATCTGATGAGGTGGTTCCGACCCTGAAATGAAACGATGTTAGGATAGCTTTCAGTATTCTGCTAATGGGAACTGAGGTAATTTATCACTTCAAAATAAATTGTACGGGAGGTTCACTCTTGTTGGTTCATGAGACGAAAAGTGACAAAGAGTGTGGTGACGATCTAGTACCGGTGAAACGAAGAGGGCCTGCACTGCGGAGTCATTTATTAGGAAATGCCAACTGATCGGTTACAGACCATTGGATAGGGATGCAAAACTCTCATTTGCATCTTATTTACAAAACCTGGACATCCATCTTCTCCTGAACGCGTCTTCTTGAACTTTACTGGATGTTCATTGACTCCAATCATTAATCGCTCAAATGCAAGCAAATGTTACAAGGCGATTCCACAAATTCTGCAACATATCTCCCCTTTTCAAAAGACGCAAAGCGAAATTCCACGAACACATACTATTCGCGTGCTTCCCCAACGGTAGTATCACCGTTACACCGGTAGTCAAGGTTACACGATTCCGCATTTTTATTTGGATGCGATATCGATATATAGTACATCGTCACACCTATAAGTCCCACACATAAGTCCCACGCACAAGTTATTGCAATCCATTTTCTTGACAGAAGGTACTACTCAGGTGGTTGCTGAAGACTGTCCGCTCCGCCCTTCTTGAAGCTCATCTAGCAGGTGCAGTCATCGAGTTTCTTTTAACCCAGCTAACCGACTTGCCCGCAATCGATTAAATAAAGTCATTTGCGAACTACATTGGTGTTTACAAGATACTCAACTGAATCTTCCCCTTTTATGATATTCTTCAAATGGATGAGCTACACAAAGGCGTCGAATCTTATGCGCTCTGAAATTTCAGGTGTCTCTGCGCACCACATTCAGTTGAACAATATCGTATAGTTGTATGGGAGCAAATGATCGGTGTTGAACACTAATGTCATGCTGTCGATGATGATGACGATGATGATGATGATGATGAGCAATATCTTCAGCGCGAAATTCGGTCGAGTCTCTTGTCAATATTAAGGTAGTTCGTCAACTTTTGAGCCATCTTGTCGTTGTTCTGACATTCCATTTAGTCCGAATATTTTCGCGGACTATTTTCGGGGTGACCACACATCGTTAGCTTTGTTTGCGAGAATATGTCAGCATGGACTGCTTTGAGCGAACATTGCACATTGGGTGCAGACTGGGCGGTTACTGGATAATGTTAACAAAGGAACCGCTAACGGAAACTATGATACCTACGGGACGGGACTCGAACCCTTAACTCTTCGGACATTGAACAAGCGCCCTAGCAACTGAGATAGAGCGAATGCCCTCCCGTGCCTCGGATCTTCAGTTGATAACACAGGCTAATTCACCACACTTTCTTCCAATGAATCCAAACATGGTATACTCTAGTTCCATTAATAAGCCAATAGTCTGATTTACAAAATCAGTCCTGAACCCAAAAGGTGTCTCAGTCCGACCTAAAGACGTCGTTCTATCCTAATTTTTATTTATTTAGTTCCTTCTTAATGAAGCGTATAAAATAACATGTGTTCAAGGGTTGTACATAAAGTACGCGTCACTTACTTTCTCCATCTGATGAAAGCAACCCTTCAATGCGGTACTTCTCCTCCTGATACACATTTCGCATGAACGTAGGTAATTCTTCGCGTATCAAAGCATTCACTTGGGCTGTGAGGTTCCAACAGCTAGTTGACAAGTCACCGTCCCCTTCCACGAGTTGGGAAAACTGTATGTCAGTACGTAAGGAGGTATTGGGTTGGACAGGTGGGAGGATGGAGCTGTGATTCGTGTGGTCAAATTACAAATATAATTTCGCACTGCGAAAATTTTGTGTGAAAACATTGTGGAGATATTACATGACAACGTCGTGTGTTTAAATGGAATGTCATTGATTACTGGTACTTTTACGATTTTCCCTCTTTAGATGTGTACAGTTCACCGACAATCTTCATATCCTTCATGCTAATCAGGCCAGCGACTAATGGCGAATTCGGAGAAAGTAGTTTACTCGTTTGCAAACAGAGTGATGTACCTCGAATCAGACTGAGCAATTTAGTTTGCATTACTTCTCGATTGGGCTTCCACATCAATCTGCTTATCGATGAGCCATGCGGTTTTAGTGCGTCAACAGCAGTCTGATGGCTGTTTCGCTGACGTGATCCTGTCTATAGGTCTCATGTCTACAGGATGTAGCAACTTTTCTCTAAGTAGACATTACCCGTAAAACTGCAGAGCATGACATGAAAACTTTTCCCTCGTTGTGTATTTGTCACCAAAAATCATTTCACAGAAGCTGTTGGATGGGAAATTCGTCAAAAGTGGGTTGAACAATAAGGATTATTGGATCAGTCGAGAGAGTGTCCCAAAGTCACCGCCAACATGTGTGTTACGTGGACTGGGTGGGACGTGAAGTTTGTCATCTTACTGTTCTAGGTCTTGTTGAAATACCCAGTCGGACAATCTTGACGGGACCAGAAACTGAATGCTTTTGTGTGCCAGTTCTCAGCGAATTTATCACGAGGAGGGTCACTAGATAGAAAGATTGATGCACCAAGATGAACGGGCCATTGGGTGTTTTTGTGCCTTGCTCGGCTTGGTTCTTCCTAAAATCTACAAAACGTTTGAGACTAGTAAACGTTGTCGTCGAAAAAATGTGGGTGATTACTTAAGTTATGGATTGACTATTTGTATGGTGCACTTTTGTATCGATCGATGGGTGAACCTGGGCATAACACCGCTGACAGCATTCTTCCTATGAGTCCCTATAAGTAGGGAAGTTCCACAACCACTTAGGGGCATCACAGCGTCAACGTTTTCAAAAATAACTTACTAAAATGTGATCAATTTCTTCACATCTTGATGCTTTGGTGCTAATTTGACGCAGATTTGCAAGATGGACAGGTTTCAGGATGATTTTGCTGCGAATGCGTGAATTGGGTACGAAACCTGAGTAACGTTGAAAATAGGAAGGAGTAATTATCAATGAATATTCATGCTGAGTCAATGTAATGACGGTATTCGAGAGCGCTTATTGCACGCAAACGTGTTTGTTTGACGGCGGGCAGACAGACAGACAGACAGACAAACATGCAGACAGACAGACAGACAGACAGACAGACAGACAGATAGATAGATAGATAGATAGATAGATAGATAGATAGATAGATAGATAGATAGATAGATAGATAGATAGATAGATAGATAGATAGATAGATAGATAGATAGATAGATAGATAGATAGATAGATAGATAGATAGATAGATAGATAGATAGATAGATAGATAGATAGATAGATAGATAGATAGATAGATAGATAGATAGATAGATAGATAGATAGATAGATAGATAGATAGATAGATAGATAGATAGATAGATAGATAGATAGATAGATAGATAGATAGATAGATAGATAGATAGATAGATAGATAGATAGATAGATAGATAGATAGATAGATAGATAGATAGATAGATAGATAGATAGATAGATAGATAGATAGATAGATAGATAGATAGATAGATAGATAGATAGATAGATAGATAGATAGATAGATAGATAGATAGATAGATAGATAGATAGATAGATAGATAGATAGATAGATAGATAGATAGATAGATAGATAGATAGATAGATAGATAGATAGATAGATAGATAGATAGATAGATAGATAGATAGATAGATAGATAGATAGATAGATAGATAGATAGATAGATAGATAGATAGATAGATAGATAGATAGATAGATAGATAGATAGATAGATAGATAGATAGATAGATAGATAGATAGATAGATAGATAGATAGATAGATAGATAGATAGATAGATAGATAGATAGATAGATAGATAGATAGATAGATAGATAGATAGACAGCGAGACATACATACCTACAGACGGACAGACAGGTAGGCAGACAGGCTGACACTGCCACCCTAGTTAGTAGGCCAAATGGCCCTGTCATTACCCATAGTGATAGCCATCGATGCACTAGAATTGACACTATGTTCCGGGGTTTGTAAAAATCGGATTCACATCACCACCCATATGCAATGATTCTGGTCAGTACAAACTAAAGAGGAGAAGCATTAGCCTGGAGATTCACCCTCGTTAGAATTCATCATCAGCGCATATTCCCGGTCCGGTCATAGTTTGGGCCGCGGACCCCTGACGCGCTAACCAAAGTAGGTACTACGTGTCTTGTTGAAATAAGCCTGAAGTTTTCTCCCCCCGGTGTTGATAGGAAGCCTGAATCTCCCGATAGGTCAGATTTGGTGTATTGTTCCACCGCCACACCTCCTGTTCACGGAACTAATCCGACTTTAAGAGGATTTTGTTTTCGAAAATCTTTTTCACGCTTGAGGGTGTTGTGTAACGGCTTACCATAACCACAGTCTTCCTGGTTTTAGGCATTTACCTTGATAGAATATCAAGCGCAAAATCCCGGCTGATTCATATTTGAGAGACAAGAACAAAAAGCCTCCTGAGTGAGCTGTAATCTATTGCTCCAGCCAACCTGTGCTTCGAATTGCTCCTAGTGTGGCCTAGAACAGCTGGGCCGATCAGGATTGAGCCCGCGCTGTAATCTCAATGCCAACGGGGAATTTGTCTTGTAAATGGAGCAGAAAAGCTGAGAAGCACATCTCACGTAACTCTGTAACACACTACCTCCTAGTCAAAAGAGTGAACACTTGACCCTTCTTCCCAATATTATATTCTGACAGCCAGTTTGGCCAGAGCGAAATGGATCCCGCAAAAATGATGGTGTCGGGTAGAAATAAACCACTCTAAATTAAGCCACCTGTATTCCCGTGCCGTTCGGTTTCATGCTACTCATGAGTAGTTTGGAACTGTGGGCAGAGGAGGGTGCGTAAGTTTTGTCCTGTCGATTAATCTGTTTGAGCTAAGTTGTTCTGATACTACGTAACGATGATTGGAACACGTTAGTCGAATGACGTTCCTAAAGTCGGCCAACAATAGCCACCACTGTTTGATGGTAGAAACGCCTGTATATTGGTGAGCGTAAGCATGCCACTTGGGCTCAGTCCGGCCAACCTTGGATTATGTTTTTTGCTCTAAATTAGGAACTGACAAGATGCAAGTTCCTGTGAGGTTTCTACATCCATTATTGAGCTCAGAAAACCAAAACAGGTAGAAGGGATCTCCAAAAGTGGTGCATACATGGATAAATCCTTTAGTGGAACTCAGGAACAGGTTACTATCAATACAAACCTTCCGGAAATCTCCAATTGCTGCACAGTCCGAGTTCATGTTGCCGGTCTGTGATGTGCGAAGTTGTTTTTTCCCCTACATCTACTTGATCATACGGCAGCTTTTGACGGCAGGTAGCGGTTGCCAAATAAAGTCCTTTCGAAGAGGGACGTCATTTGCAGACTCAGAAATAGCGCCCTATATCAACAAACATTATCTACCACCCAATGCGGCCAAACGCCCGCTTTCCTGTGGTCCTTTATTGAAATATTCCGCCGATTCGGATTGGTGGAAATGGCAAAGTTATGACGTGGTACAAGGAAGAGTCCCCTTTTGTATCAAATATCTTGCATAAAAATTTGCCACTGATTTTTAGTCTTTAGGGGTACCGGTTGAAACCTTTGAAACTTATGTATCTCAATGTAATTTCCTCGGAAAAGGTGCGTATGATGGTGTGGAAGGCTGGTGTGCATAGAAACCTGGTCGTTTGGAATATCTTCAGGGCTTTACATCCTCGAGGTTAAGAAGGAGATTCTTTAGTTTTGGAAATTTTTTACAAAATGATGGCGTACAATGACAACGACCGGCTACTAGAGCTGTAACTTGAACCGTGAACTTTTAAAGAGAGTAAATGACGTCACTCAGCACCTGGAATAAACTACCGGTGTTTTAGCAACGTTTAAGCTTCAGTCTACGAATCTGTGTCGACACCAATCATAAACTATCCCTCCAAAATCATTGTTTTATTTGGCATCGTGCGTTCTTCCACTCAGTTCATTCGTGAGGTGAGACATCTCAGCTGTGAATAAGTCTGACCAGATCTTTTAGACTCAGAAATTTTCAGGATGTGAACTGTTTGCGGTGGATGCCATAAACTGCTTGCCTTTCGACGTCCTCAGTGCGGTTCAACGTACTACAAACAGCTTGACCCAGACCATGGCGTATCAGCGAATCCATCGACCTTATTCATGGAGAATTTTCCAAAACTCTTAAACGGCACAACATCAAAGTCCTCTCGGAAGCCCTATATCTGCGGCATTTTTTTACCAAATCAACAAGGAGCTCAGAGTATGAGTAATTTCACTGGATTTGTGAAACTTCCTTCTGAGAATTCATTGTTCTTGGAGCCAGTCAATACGTGACCACGTAATGTGGTTTTCGCGATTGAATACTAGTTACGCTATGTCCCATCCATGCCCAACCAGCCACTTGTGGACAGACAGTTAAGTGTTCAGTCACTGATTCAAACCCGAGCTCTGCCTCCTCGACTTTCCCCGTCTAGGCTGGGGCAACCTGGCAGTATCGCAGTTCTTGTCCTTCCTTTGGCTGGAATGGCAGCTAGTCACCGAAAGGATGTCACAGATGAACTACTACTAATGACAGGAAGGTGGCAGAAGGATGCCTGCAGAATACTCTTTCCAGGTTCTCGGATCTTGGCATGAAACTCTACAGAGCAGCTTGTGTGTTGTGATCCCGCTGGGCGATACTAGATGTTTTATACAGCTACGAAGTGCCCAGTTTAGGACTTCGACCAAGCTAACCAAAACTCCCCGGGTAAGTTACTATGTCTACACTGCGACCCTTAACGCCTCCGTATGGAAAATAAACTCCAGGCTTACCATCAGGTGCAATCATAAATCTTGGTTTCATCTTCTTCAGCCATTTAATTATCGCCAAATCGCTCTCGGTTGATTCGAGAAATTTGTGAGTAGGCTTGCCGACGATACTTTGCTCCAAATCAACGGAAGAATTGGACGTTTTTGTAATCGAAAGATCGACATGTCCACTTCCAAGCAATATGTTTGATTGATTTAAGCAAATTCTATTTAAGTGTCGAGATAGATGTGTTCCGTTGGCTTTGACACGATTGGTATGAATTTTCGAGCGATTGCGTCGTTTCAAAAGATACAATCCAAAAAATTTAGCTCGCTCTGATGTCTTGAAGCGATGCTGCTTGCTTCGCATACGTTTTCTTTCCTGTGTGGCCTTTGTCATGATGATAAAACGTAGGGAAACTTTTTTGGTGTTCTACACATCTGACACCTCACGGTGTTCAGATGATCGATGACTTGGTTTGAATTTCGCTGCAGTGCTATCCGCGTGTTCGGATGAAACGCCCGACCACGTGACTTAAGCAGTTGGAAAACAGGCCCAATACGCCCCCCTGATGAGTTTATTACCATCTACGCTATCTGAGCTATCAAAATTGACCTCAGTAGCCTGACTAGTTTTTACGCAGATCGTCGCCCCTTCCATAGCAGTCTTGGATATTGGCCTAAGCAGACTTGTAGTGCCTATTTCTGAGATGGCAGAAATGTTATAAAAACTGCCTGAAGAAGGGACCCAGAACGTAGAATTGGTAAACTTCACCAGTGGTCGAGAGAGCTTCTACAAACTACGGAATCGAACCATGGAAAATAGGTTGTGAATGAAGCAGGGGTCGTTGGAGAGAGTGTTGATAAATGGTAGAAAATTGTTGGAAACACTGGTGGAACACTGGCCATCTTGAAGGGACACCGGTTCACATTTTTTCATGATACGGACCCGTTCCTCCCCGACCAAAATTATGTGACGGAGATAAGAACCAAATAATGTGCATTTGAACAGGATCCGACGAACCTGGTCATCGTGTGAAATACGAACCCATGTTTTTTTCCGAAAAAGTCTGACCAAACGTCCGCGAAACAAATCAAACTGTTCGAACGAAAGAACATTCACCATGTGCTTGCTCTGATGACTATATAAGGATCTTCCAAGGTGTCTTAAATTCCAAGGCCAGGAGGTGGCTACCGATGATAAAGTACTCCAATGTGACAAATACTCTCAGTTGGAAATCAATCTGGTTTTCTCGGGAGACTCAAGTGAATCTCTCGTTTATGATGAGCCTCAAGAAGGACAAAACCGGTCGTCGGCTGTTGAAGCGTTTTCAGCAACCTCGTGAGTAGTTTCCTTTATGGAAAATTCTCCTATGCGTGTCTCGCCACCAGACCCAACTTTCCGACACATTCCGCCGAAATGGTCGAGTTAGGGGACTGTTTGCATCGTATTGGAAGTGTCTTTGTTGTGGACAACGACAGAGCACGTTCTAATACGAATTGAGCGTGTATAGCTGAGACGGTCGTTTTCGAACAACTAAGCCTATATTTGTAATTGTGGAATTCATGGTTCTCACGTACGAGAACCTTGTCAACCTGGAACATGTTATCATTTCTGAAAGATCGCAAGAAATGCAGGCATTGCAAGAAGAGCTGTCTGAGGTGATCCGGCCCTTCGGTGCCCATAAATCGCAAGGTTATGCTACGGTCTTTGAAAATGTCTTCAAGAATTCAAGAAATAAGACTGGAACTTCTAGAGCGCAATACGTATCTCAGAAGTTTCGTTATCTTTGACGGTGGCAGATGAGTGGAACCCGTGTATATCAAATATGAGAAGTGTGTCTTCCAATTCGTGCCACTTGTGGCGTCAAAAATATCTTTCCCCGGGGTCTCAAAGGAGGCGGGTGTTAGACCACAATACCAGTTGTATTAACGTAAGACTGCGAGATTCGGTCACTTTGGGTGAAGAACCTGAGACGTTTTCAGGTCGTTGAACACTGATCTCCCAGAAGCACAGCCTGGAGTGGGCTGGACACAGCGGCGTACCCGTGTAAGTGGCGTTCATGTTGTCAATTTCTGTCCATATTGTCTGGAGGAGTTTTGGAAATGCCTCAGTTGTTTATTGTAGGCTAGCCCTAGCTCCCCCTCCATTCCACATTTGTTTGACTTCCAACTAAATTAACAAGAATGTATGCCAGTGTTGCCGTCAATGATGCTAACGAATCACACTTCTTAGGTAATTCGGGTATCATCTAAGTGGAAAGCCAGTCCCATCCTGGCTTATCTGTTTCCCAAGACCAAACAACTCAGCAGATGCATACTTTGCTATCGGCCCGAAGAGTGAATCAACTGCAGAAGAAACCACAGACGCCCCACTCAGGTCACCATTTATTGGAGGATAAAATCCAGCTGAGGATACATTTTGCTATCCCTGAAGGCGCTTCTTTTCTTAGGGAGAATGATAGAATTCCACCGAATGCGGGCGTTTTTTAGTTGGGCCATTGGTTTGTCCAGTCAGAAATACACTCACGAAGGAAGACTGATTATGTATATGTGTAATGCACTACTCATAAGATTGCTGAAAATTCGTCGACAGCCCACGATCGGTTTTTCCCTTCTTGGGGGCACATCAGGTAGGCGTAGTCCCCGAGTTTCCGTCAACCTTATGTTCTACTTGAAACCAACTTGCACGAAATTAGCGCAATGCACTCATTTGCAAACTAAGTTGGTTTTTCGACAGACTCACCTGGCACGCAGCTGAATCTTTCGTTTGTGATGTTCTCACGTAACTGAGTGTGCTGCACCAGGCCGCCTCATGTTTCAGTCGCTACGATATTCGAGATATCGCGATACATGTATATATTTGTAATGCACTACTCATAAGGTTGCTGAAACTCCTTNNNCATCACAAACGAGAGATTCAACTGGATTCCAGGTGAGTCTCTCAGAAAACTGATCATTTTCTTCTAATTCTACGGTGAATCCGATAGCTGTGCCATGGTTACCGAGTCTGTTTGGGGCTCTACGTGTATTGCACGCACACGACAACGTATGATGTCAATTTATTTATGGTACTGGATGAATTCCGAAACATCTCCGGTCCGCTTTTTGACCAGTGGGACCACTGGTTATTTCTCGGTAATTCTGCCTTCTTGCCTAAAGGGTGAGGGTTGTGTCCTTGCGCGTCAACGCTGTACTTAACCTGCTGTTCGCTAACTAATTAGCGTTGATATGCTGTGTTGGTGATAACTTTGCGTGAAGTGTATCGTGTATGAAAGAGTGACATTCGAATGTAGAACTCCCATGGCAATTGCTGAATATCATTAGATCTAAAGGAGCAGGAGACCACAGGCTGCTTTTCCATGCATGACTCAATGAGGGCAAACAGCGCGCCGGCGGTCAGAAGTAGAGCTACTTGGGCAAACAGACGAAAATCCGGAAGCTATTTATGTGGACGTGAAAGCTGACGGACACACGAGTAACGGTGTTGCTGGGATAACTGTTCTTCTGCAGTAAAGTTTCTGTCAGAGGACTACAGCAATATACCCTACATAACCAGTCATGGAGTCATCTGCGATGCCCACTCACTATTGAGCCAATCAGAAACTTGTTGCTCCTAACCTGTTACAAATCTGCGGTCCACTTACCTGACGTTTTGCACTTCCGTGTAAATAGCACGCTAAATTTGTGTCGCAAAAGCAAGGACACATTCGAGGAGGACGGAACTGGTAGTTTTCGTTGATAAAACGCCCTTTGGTAGAATGAATTAGGTTTCGACGGAAACACGAGGCTGCCTTTTGTAAAAATTTCGTAAGCAGCACTTTTGGGTTAGATTTCGTCACCCGTTAATACCAAATCAATATGCAGTTGTGTGCTCATTGCAAATACAAGAGTATCTGAGCTGCGACTCAGTTTGTCCACGTTCTCCTGGCACCCCCTTTCCAACCACGACTCAAACCGATTCGAGTTATACTTTCTGTCATATACAAATACGCAAATACGCAGAAGAGACCTGACGTACCTGGTTTTCACATGATTCTTTCTATGAAACATATTAATTTGGAGATTCTTGTGGAAGCCCACATTCAGTCCACACTTGTACATCCACACACGTGCTCATATAACCATTCAGTTAATGGACATTTCCCTAAGTCACTCACGTGGACCAGTTCATAGAAAATCCACGTGAAACGAGGTAAAACCAAGAAGCCGAATGCAGAGCACACCAGTGCATAGAAAATCCACGTGAAATGAGATAAAACCGGGGAACTGAATGCAGAGCACATGTCATGAGAGGGCGGTGAACGGGCACGGCAGTGTAATGAGAACCAGCTGGGGAAATTCAAGTTGGCTATGCTATGAGGTGATAGTCAAGTTGTCTGTGCCTTTCCTAACTTGACTAATCGCATATGATCAGAAGAGTGGTCAATCGCCTAACGAACCAGCCACCGCAAATACCCCAACCTCCGGTGGTGTAAGACCAGATGACGGTGTTAGGTAATCAAACTGGCATGAAACCTCGCATTCGTCCCAGGGACTAATCCCAGTGAAACCCAGTAGGCCACGGAGAAGCGTAAACCATCGCACTATGGTGAGGCCTGTTACTTCCAGAGTTTTGTAACTTAAAGTGACAGAAAAAAGGGACCTATTGAATACTCCTTTTAGGCGCGGCATTTTCCCCGGGAATTCATAACGAGAAGATGACCATACGGTAGATTATGTCCACAAGCGGAACATGGCTAAGGCGAAACACACTCGCACATCGATTTGATTCAAAGAGATACCTGATTGTTTCCAAGAACTAGGATGAAAGTGCAGAGTGCATCTGGTCTGTGTAGAAATTTTGGATTTCTGAGATAGAGATTTGTGTGTTTTCACCTCTGTTCATAGTCTCGAATGGAAAGATGCAGGTCACAGGTGTAAATCCAAGAATATCTGTACGTCTCGTGAGCAGAATAAAGAAAAAAGGCAAGAACTTTAATGATACCAATAGATTTATTGATTTTCTGCTCTACAAAGTCTTGTACATGCAGTTCGGGCGCACAAGCTTGGTTAAATCACTACAGCGCCAAGACCGGAGCGGCTCTCGTTCATTTCTTTAGGTAGTAAGGTCCATCTCTCCGTATTCGGATCGTAAGTTTCTACGGATCTCAGGTAAGTCCCCTCAAGCAAACCACCTATCACATACAGGAAGCCGTTATGAGCAACGACACCTTGAAAGGGAAAAAGGATAACAGTGAGAAAATTGGTAGATATATGCTTCAAATACGTGTTACTATGGTGGTGAGGAGAGAGTGACAGTAGCACCAGAACAGAAGTCCCGTAGCTTGTGAGTCTGGTCAAAACGATAAGCTGGGAAGAATGATAGTATAAACGGATGTGGAAATTTGATATCATAGTATGGTTGAAATGAGCAATTTCTCACGCTATCCTTCATGTACTGGTGTAACGGTGATACTACTGATTGAGGGGCACTTCTCGTAAATCCGCTTTGCGCCTCTTGAAAAGTGAGATCTATTACGGAATTTGTGAGGTCGCTTTCTAAAATTTGCTTGCAATTGAGTAACAGTCAATGAATATCCAGGAAAATTCAGGAAGACGCGTTCAAGGAGAAGATGGATATTCAGTGTTTGTAAACAAGATGCACGTGAGAGTTTTGCTTCCTTGCCCAATAGTCTGCAACTTTTCAGTTGGTATTTTCTACTGAATAGATCCGCAACGAAGACATCCTTCACTTCACTGATATCCTGTGGACAAGGTGAATATATCAACCGTTTTAAAAAACCTATCCGCTTGCTAGGTGAGCCAAAATACGCCAGTGGTGCCACTCTATCCAGCTCAGGGACATTCTAATAATCTAAAGAGTGAAAGTCAGCCTTCGTGTTAAGAAGAAACAACCAGAGCAAGGCATTTGAAAGCATGGTGCTGTTCGGATACTTGTTCCAAGGCACAGATATGATCACTTTGTCCTCGGTCACTTGATTCTCACAAGTTTTCTCCCCCAGTACTTAATCAGCCTGCGCAAAATAATGTCCTGGAACACCCTGGATATTATGGCTACGAGGATGATGCAACAATAGTCTTCGCTGGACACTCCTGTAACCTTTGTGATGATATTCTGTGGAAGAGCTAAAAGACTGCTCACTAGGGTTTCACCACTTTTTGGAAGTGCGAGAAGGATACAATCTGAGCCGGGTGTCTCGCGAGCTGGTGTCGATGATCAATTCAGGCTCTTCCAGGTTCTTCAAGGATTTGTGTTGAAGAAAGCCAGTTGAACTCCTCCTAAATGTCTTCAAGCAATCGATCAATTGATCAGCTGTACACCATGGGCACACTGGTTCTAGCTGCTACAGTTTCGATCATCCGATGGAGAGAAAGGGTGGGACACAGTCGGGCCTTGGAGGCAAAGGCATATTTAGAAAGTTAGGGAACAGGGTAGCTACTCAGTAAAGGCGACAGTTTTGATGCATAAACGCCACTGATTGCGCGATCGGGTCATTTCTGTCGGTGTTGCTAACCAGTGGTGAGTTGAGTCCCCGGGTCCCCATCCAGGGAGGCAGCAGTTCAAGACCTGACTCATTTTACTGGTTAGTACTTTCATACTTCGTTGCCAGGTCATGCGCTGTCTACCTCGCCGTCACTTTCACAGGGCTGGGTGTAAGAGCTCTTTGAGGCAGATAATCTTTTGGCATGCGGAGTACTCGTGAAGTGCACAAGCGTTAGTTCTTCCTGAAACCGTCCGTTGTACCAAGAAAACGTCTGTCTCTTTGGTTGCTCAGCCGATCGGTCAATAAGACGATTTTGAAAAAGATTTACCTTTCCATACTTCTCGCAAAGTGTTCCACAGATAACCAGGTCATTTGGGTTGGTTGACTGAATCAGCTGAAAGCGCGGCTGTTGTCCGCAGCAAAGGCTTTCATAACCAGCGTCTGCCTGCATCATTGTAGTCGCTAGTTGCTGGTCTGGTCTTTCTGGAAGCACCAAGGTCTGCTTAGGTCGACATCATCCAAGCGATGTGGGAAACTATGGACACTCAACCATGATCGCATTGACGCAGTTACAGTTCAAAGAACCAACGCCACAGCTTTATCCCCCCCCCCCCGAACAATCTGTTCAAAACTCTGGCGCATCACTCATTCATGGAAATGAAAACCAGACTACTGTTGTTGCCATTGGCCACCGCCTGCTTATGTCGAAAAGCGATTCGCTCTAGCGTGTAATCGGTGATGGTGTCGAAGCGAGGCTGTTCTGCCCTGAAAAATTCCAGGTGGTTTGACTTAGGAGATGGACAAAAAATTTAAACTGTCTGCTACTGGTGTGGCCTGTCTGAAAGAAGCGAAATCTGGTTATTTCGATGATATCCAGTGTTTATTTGGTTGCGTCGGATGGCTTGACATGATCGAAGTCGAGTTGCGTAGCTCAGCAGAAACGGTCATCTTCAATTGAGGCTTTTCTTTGATAACTGATAACCACATGATCTAAATGATTCTGTCATTGACTTTCAGATGGCGGCCTCCTAGTAGCTCGATGTAAGCGTTTGTGCTGGTATTTCGTAGTGGCCAGGAATAGCCAATGTTCAGCGCGCGACCGAAAAAGTTACACTCTGTTGTCGGCATTCTTCCAAATCGAGCACTCAGTTTACCCGCCAGAATGACTAAATCCATTCTTATTGCTAGCCGAAGCAGTCTTGACATACAGATAAATAGCGAACCACAACCCAAGTATTGTCAAAAGGAACACGGGTAAAGCCCTGAAATTTCCTGCGTACACACGCACTATCTTCCAAAATACTTTCGTTCAAAAATCCAATTCGGTCGTTGCATTTTTAACGACAGATTCCTGTTCGCGTCGATTCTGACCCAACCTAATTGTGTTCCAAAGTTTCCAGCATTTCTAATCAGCCCTGACTTGAGGCGTAAAATTTCTATATGCATGTCCCAATTCAGAGTGTCACCCTGTGGACTTGCACTTTTTGTGCTTTATCGAACGGTATGTTTGACCTTCACACGTACAGTCAACCGTATGCCCAAAAAAGTAACCGAATGCACCAGCTAGTTAATCCTCCAACTGGTATGGGATGGTAGCGATGTTTTAAAAGTTTCGTAGGACCATCTTGGTACCACTATCCCCGTTATGCCGCAGATCTTCAACTCTTGTGACTTTACAACAGGGGCTACTAGACAGAAATACAAACTTATCTCAGCTAGGACCCCGGGGGCAGGCGCAGTCATAAATCGATAATCTGTGTGGTTTCATTGCTACTGCAAATCGAAAAGAGTAATCTGGACGGATAATGGCAATTGAAAAACTGGCTGAAATCGGATGCTAAGCAATCTGGGAGAGAAAGTTAAACGTGTAATCTGATTTCAAAGAGAGGCTCCAACAGAAAAAACGAATGAATGAAATGATCATTCGAAGATGCTAGTGACAGTAGTAAACTCTAGGTAAGTGTATTGGCTGCCTGAGAACAGAGCAGTTCCAGCCTGTTTGTGAAATTTCACACACGATCAGTATATCCCAAAATTCTAACGCGGTCACCCTTCACGAGTCTGTTGATCACATTCTTGGGTGGTGCTTACATCCCTTTTTGGGCATTAACAATCCGTTTTTTTAGGTAACCCGGCATACTGAATTCTGGTACCCTGTAAAACCAGTCCAGTTTGGACATTGAACGATGTGATGGTAATCAATAACAAAATGGACCACATATTCAAAGTGCACGCCTGGGTCCCTGAACGGGTATGAGGTTGACAGTGGTGGGCCACGCTGATGATCGGAGCGACGAACAGTAAAGTTATCAACGCCAACGACATTGCACAAAACGGCAAAAGATAACTTGGATTGAGCGGAGCAAAATGCTTTTGAATTTACTTCAAACACACATTCATTTCTCTCCTGGGGGGGGGGCATTCAAGCCCTAGATGAATGCTATAAATCAGTCACCGTTTTCTCTTCATTGTCTTTATGACGCAATCAAGAAATGCTTTACACAATGTCCTGCTGCATTTTACTGTCAGGTTGCTTGATGATGATATCCAAGACATCAGCCATCGTGGCTCCATCTGAAGGCATTTGACCTAACCCCCTAACCACCAGTAGTCCGGCCTATGTGCGTAAAGCACATACAGTGACACCAGGATACAGCGGTCCGTCCACTGGGAAGACTCATGTTGTAAACCATTCATAAGTCTGAACAACTAACCTGCAGAACCTCGCTCCGCGTTCAAGTCAGTAGTTGCCGTCCAATTGTTTGTTTCTGGGTTGTAAAACTCAACATTCGAGGTGTATGTATTGCTGTCGATCTTCCCACCGACGACGTAGATTCGGTTATTCAACGCACACGCCGACACCCAGCAGCGTCTAAAACAGAAACAGACAACGTACTGAGGTCGGTAAACGCAGTTGCACACGGACCAGATCAAAATAGAGTATCCGGTGAAACCGATCAACCGGAATTTGTTGTTTCTAGCGGGCACCAGGACACAAGTGAATCATATTTCTCTAATAAGTGAATACCGAATACATGAATAGGGACCTAAGCACACATAGAGTTCAGTCCACCGAATTGAGCGCCCCAAATTATGCCTTTTGGACACAACCATGTGAGATACATGGTGCTGGAGCAGTCCTCAATAACCGTGCTTAGGGGACACTGTTCCCTGGGAAGCCAACATCCTCCAGAAGATATATATACATATATATTGCTCTAGAGGCTTGCCATAAAATTTATTGTTTGTCGCTACTTTCGTCCTTCGAGTAACGCTACCAATATATATACATATATATTGCTCTAGAGGCTTGCCACTAAAATTTATGTTTGTCGCTACTTTCGTCCTTCGAGTAACGCTACCATCAAACCCGTATTCTTCGTATCTTTCTAGTCAATGGTGATTAAAACTTGCTTACCTCTGACCTGTATGATACGTCAGGTGCCTAGGCGTTTTGGCCTCGAATAGCGTCGCGAGAGTATGAGGAAGGCTCCAGCACTATTAAGAGGATCGCTGAGAAGTTTGAGTCCATTACCACCTTCCCCCTTGTTGAAGCTCATTGTAAACACCTAGTTCTCGAATCTCCACAAAGCTCATACTTTACTTGGGAGCTCGAAGAAGCCCTTTTAAACCCTACAGGATTCGGTCGATTTGACTTTCCAATGCGGATTTTAACATTCATGGTATTCCAAGAGTGATGTGAATCTCGCCCACCTCCACTGCATTTTTTGCGTCATCTGGATAAGTCTCACCCATAGAACCGCATCGATCGTTTCGGAGCATCGTCGAACTTCACCTTAAAATCGAAACAAAGTCCCGATCTAAAGAAAGCTTCAGGGTCCACGGAAGATCAGAACTCCGTATTAAGATTGGCCATCAGCTGGCTGCCGTAAGTACTTCATCGTACGTCCAGGCTCATAATCATCTAATGTGATCTGTCGACCACGTTTAGATGGGTTAAAGTTATCAAACCATTTCAACGCAGATCTCCGTTTGAGGGCGCTGTTTGTACTTCACTAAACCATTCTTTCCACTGCACTTCAAACGCATCCATCCAGTGCTTTGTTCGATTAATGCAACTGGATTGTTCCCGTCGATCGCGGCACTCTGGTATTACTCTCACGTCAGACTTTGTTGCGCTGCAAATTCTTGTTGGGAAAAACCTCCAGATACTGAGATCTGCTTGCTTCGATTCATCAAGTTCGGGCTATACGACGGACTGTTTCCGGTGACCATGTCGAGCAAGGGTGCCATGGCAATCAGCGTCTTTCCGAAAGCACATAATGGTTTGAACGCCGCCTTTTTACCTCCTTCCGTTGGTTGACGCCACCGTCTAGGGCGCTAGTTGGAAATCTTGATGCCCCTCATCGGCTTGGAGTCCTCGATTTTCGTACCGTTTTCAGCAGCTGCGACAGATCGTAGGTAAACAGAAACATCATAGTCGGCACATTCTCTGACAGTGCGTGGTCGTGGTAAAATTAGTAAACTGACTGAAAGATTTTGGAATAGACTATGTTTTGCTAAGAGGTCATACAAAGGACTCGATACGCTGCTCGTTTTGGCGTCGCTCTGTACTTACAAAAAAGGGGCTGATGAAATGGCAACGTTCCGCAGTAATGTTGCTGTCGATACTCATCACGATTGTGTCACGTGTACACCGAGGAGATTGCGGATTTATGATTAAAACAGGACATGACCTCATAAATAGCCATGAGAAGTGACTTACGGGAAGCCCATGTCCGCAATCCGTGTCCACGCATTGCTGATTGGATCATAGTACTCCCCAGAAGACAGAAAACCCTGGATGTTCTGGCCACCGATAGCGTAGATTCTACCACCGAGAACAGCCACTCCAAATCGCCTTCGCGAACAAGACAGTGAGGCTATGAAACTCCAAGTGCCAGATGGGTCGTTCAGTACTTCTGCACTACTTAGTGCTGAAACAAAAGGATTGGTCTATGAAAGCTACCCTCTGACAAGACAACATAAAATGTAAACAAGGAAAGTTGATATACGAATTCTGGTGCACGTATCAGGTAGGCTATAATTCCATCCTATCTGGTATAGTAATTAACCCATTGTCTATACCAGAATCAGCGCACCTTCGAGACTGACACAAAATTACGTTGTTTTTATGAGCTTAGACTTTTGACCCGATGTTTGCAGGGCAAAGATTTCGATCGTTCAAAGAAACTGTTGGCTCGTTGTATGTCAGCTCTTTGGGTGGATAAACTTTTAGCAAGATGAACCGTGTCAATCCCTCTTACTCTACTTATTTGGACGTTCACTGCAGTGAAGGGAACCAATGGTACACGTTGGTATTCAGCCTGTGCGCAACTTTGAAAATAAGATCCAGCCAGCTTATATGAACTGTCATCCGCGTCAGAAACTCGGCCACTGAGATCTCAGGACGTTGGAAACTTCCCATTTCTGGACATCCGTGCCTTCGAATAACTAGTCGATCACACTACATTGTCTAGGCTGGCTTGCGTTTCAGTAAATCCACTTTCCCGGAGGACCACAAGATGGACATGAGATATAGGAGTTCGAGTAACGACTTGGGAGAGTGCAATCTGTTGTTTTTAATAGATAGCTTTCCTCCCGACCGTCTCCACGAGTAGTGTTGAATTCATCCGCAAACAAAAACGTGCAGCTCTCGAGCCATATCTTTTCCGGTTACAAACCGAACTGTGCCAGTTTTAACTTCTGTACACGTACCACTGTACGCGTACACGGTTCGCAATAGCCGATGATGATGATGATGGTGATGAAGATGAGAACGCTTGGTTGTTAGAAACTCGGGAGCTGCACCCACCAAGTGAGCTTCCAGAGCTGCATAGTTGAACGCTTGAATACATTTTCCTTAGTGTGTTTATTACAGACAGATTCTACTTGAAAATACTGGTTCACGAGTATACGGCCTCGCACGCAGGTAAGTTTCTACAAGTTTACTACAAATACAATGAGACCATCTTTAATACTACAAACGTTGAAAGGATATCGAGGTTCAGGCTGGAACAAATGGATCGGGATGAAAGTCGTGGTCACTTCACACATCAACAGTTGTTGGCATTTGCAGACGGATATCCCACTGAATTCTAGGCACTCACCTCTATCATCACTGAAGCCACCAATTGCGTATAGCTTCCCTCCTAGTGTGGCGACACCAACTTCATCGCGTTTACATCGCAGATCAGGGCCAAGTGACCAGGAATTACTCCGGATGTCATATATGTCCACAAATCGGACGGGTTCGTTATGGAGACAGCCACCAATCACATAGACTTGTTCATGAAATAGTGCCACGCCCACAAATGAGCGTTCACGTGGCAAATCCGGGATACCAGAAGATCCGCCTCCCGCGCCGGATTCCCTCTTCCACAGACCGGTTCGAAAATCAAAGCATTCTACTGACGAGATGTCTGAGCCATTCCAGCCAGCGATGACAAGAAGTAACTAGACGGGATAAAATCAAAGTAAACCATTTACAATGCGAGTACACTTTGTGTGATCGACAGAACCAGGTGGCTATATGTGGGGACGGTCACATTACGCATGGCCTTGTGCGTTGAGTCAGATAGCTTAAAATTGCTAGGATGGCAAATAAGCAAATGACTACATTCTACACACAAAGTTTATCTAACATCATCCACGAACCAGGGCCACTAAGTTAAGTTACTTCAACAAGCAAGTAGTATCGACAAAAAGCGCTAGACTCAAACTATGTTAGCTGTGAACCACTTTCCAGTGATCTAAACAATATAACCACCGGTATGCCAAAATATTTTCTCCCATTTTTGTAGATAACCACCTGATTTCTTTTGCCTTTAAGTGAATACTACATAATACATACCACCCATTTATCAAAAAGTAATTTGACCATTCTTATTGGGTGGCACGTGGCTCAGTGGTTAGAGTGCAAATTTATTGACCGAAGGTTGGTTCGAACTTATTGGGTGGCACGTGGCTCAGTGGTTAAAGTGCGAATTTATTGACCGGAGGTTACGTGGTTCGAATCCGATCTCTATCTCCCAACTTCCCCTACGTAGGCTTGGGCAACCTGGCAGTCTCCCAGCCCTCGTGCTTTCTTCGGGTGGCATGGCAGCTCGGGTGTTACAGCTGGACGATTGGGTGGTAGAAACTATGGCTTGGCTACTTGTGACTTGTGTGTTCATGACTATTCTTGATAAAACAGACGAAACTGACCCCTTGCGTTCCATCGCGTGGTTCAAACTGATCCTTGGCCATGAGTTCTCTTCCATCCGATGGTGACAGTTGGTAAATAAGAGCCTGACGCAGGCGTTCTTCACACCATGATCTAGCGACCCCAAATTCGCTGGATTTGTTGAGACGAACCAGATAGGCACGTGAGAGCAATCCAAACCGCACATGATTTAACAGACGCTCGGCGCTTTGCCGACGTTTATCCACATCATATTCGATCCAACGAAGAACTGCTTCAAATATCCGATCCTCGGAAACGGTGAGTCGGTTACTTGCCACGATCTGCTCCAGGTCGTCTGCACTGAGTTGCATGAATTCATCGCAGCTCCCCAGTACTTCCCTGTATTTGAACATCAGGCAAAACGAGTCGAGGAAAGATGCATAATATTCTGTTCACTCTACAGGCGAAAACGACCGGGTAATAAGCCAGAAAACCTGTCGGCTCCGAATCCGTTCAATAAAACAACGAAGAAAAAAGCAGTCTTATCTCCGGTGGAAATAACTAAACCTGTAAACTTCTGGCTACTGTTTGAGCATTCTAACTTAGGCCGGTGTAATCGATCAATAATGTGGTTAGTTCTTACTTGGATATGATGCGGCGGTTCACATCACCTGACTTGATAACACTGGCTGGATTCTCAGTGACTACTTGTCAGATTATTGTGACTGACTGACGTTTCAACAACTCACTCACACTTCGTAGCTTGAAAGAACCGTAAATTGCTTCTCGGTGTCACTTAGTCTCCTCACTGCTTACAACATAATAAGGGCACTTTTGAGGTACCTGGCCTTCGTAAATTAAGATGATTGGTTCGTTTTTTTAGAAAACCCTATGCTTTTGGAATGTGGAACAGTTGCGGGTTGTTGGCTGCCCACTAGCAGTCAGGTTCTTCATAGGTTCCAGTGCAAGTTGCAAGCCAATCAAATATAACCTAGCCTTGGAACAACCACAAACTGTAAACAGACACGAAAATTACGTTGCACCGTGTTCTTGCATTGTCCGTACTTTGATGCAGCAGCGAGACTTGAACGGCATTCTAGATTTGTATACGATTTTCTGAAGCTAATCACGCACGTAATTCAGGCCCGATCTCAAGTACCGGAAACCACAGTATCTTATCAGGTGACCTTCATTCACAAGAACGACCGCAACTGCAATACAGAGACAGATTTCAGGTGGGAAATGTTTGCACTGGACAGTGACACCTGGTGACATGCCACAAATACAAGTTTGAGACGTTTTGAGACTTGGCGTGTCTCGGTATTCAAAAAAGTGACGTATTTGTAAGCGACCAGCGACTGACGTCGTTATACCAACACTCAGAAACTTTCGGGGTTGCTCGCCTCATGAGCGCAAGGGCGAAATGTGCCCCATGTGGTACAGCATTATTCGCCCAGTATGGACAGGTGAGCTGAAATACATCTTATCTCATTACCTGCTGGCAGACGCCGACTGGTTTATTTGCGTGCCGCATTACGGTGTGATGCAAAGGGAATTGCAGATAACAAGAGTACGTCACTGGGTGTTTGCGTTCACTGAAATGCTATCTTGCTTATGTGCACTGGTGGCTCTCAACAGACCTTTGACAGTTCGTCTGCGGACCTCATTCTTTCACATCTACAGCACAGTTGTTTTAAACTTATTGGCTGTCATGAGCAGTGCGTATGGCACGAGTTTCCAGGGTGATTCGGACTAGTCTAAGACTAAACCGTTCGGTCCCGAGCGACTGATCAGTACTATGATGAGATCGTTATTGGACAGGAATATGGCGTCACTCATCCTTCAATCACAAGGTCCTCAGCACGTGATCACGTGATCATGTGAAGGGTTCATGCAACTGCTGGATTATTCGTCCTACTGAACCACTTATAAACTGTTAGTAGTATGAAACTATTCGCATATATACCTAAGTATATATTCGTAAATTAGTGGAATCGGTCTACGCTGCAAAAACGGAGAAGAGCAGTGTGTGGAGGCCAATACTTTCTCAAGCCATGCCTGTTTGTATCAGTACGAATGTTAACCATCAACAGACCAAAGCCAAGCGAAACTCTGTCGAGAACACGAGGTACTGGTTTAGAAATTTTTCCCAAAATATGTGTAAATGTCAGTTGAGACAAGGATCGTCCCACAGTATCGCTGACCCTTGGCGCGCACCATAACCGAGATTGGTCTTCGGAAGTAAGCTAATAAAACATAACTTGGTTACCGAATCCATCGTAGTTCAAGTAGTGAGCAGTGATCCTATCCTACAATCGTCAGAAACTTTACCTAATCACCAAAATGTTGAACAAATGATTGCGTCCAAAACCAAAACCCACACTACTGTAAATAGAAGTTTCGAGATCATCTTTCAATGGATTCCACCAAATTTCACGTGGAAATTTCGTACTGGAAATGGTTCACTTGCTGCATCGTCGAGAGTTGATCAACCTTGTGCTCGTTCACCAGTCGTCGCAGCGATTATGAGCAACATGAATCCAGACAGTTTTCATGTTTGAATTCACAAAAAACTTCTACGGAAGACAATTAAGTGTCTTCTCGAGAGAAAAGTCTCGTCCCTGGAGGGGTGATTGAAATAAAATGTTTCCTTGGGCCTTGGGCAATGGTATTTCGATTGTATTTGATTTTTTTATTCCTCGGGGTGCAAGAAACTACTTAACTTTGATCAGATCAAACGTCCCACATGATCAAGACGTTTGTAAATATGCCCTTAGATTTTCATAAAGAAAACTACTCATAAGGTTGCTGAAAATCTTCGACAACCCACGGACCAAATTGGGGCTCATCAGGTAGGCGCAGTCCCCGAGTTTCCGTCAAACTTATGTTTTACTTCAACCCAAATTGAACTGTTTTCGAGAAATACACTTATTTGCAAATCAATTTGGTTTTCACGAGAGGCCCAACTGAATCTCTCGTTTATGATATTCTACAACTGAATGTGCTGCACACAGACCGCCTCATGATTCAGTTGGCACGATATTCGAGATATCGCAGTATAGTTTCATAAATGAAGCTACTTACAAGGTTGCTGAAAACTCGCCGACAGCCCACGACTGGTTTTGCCCTTCTTGGAGCTCATCAGGTAGGCATCAGGTAGGCATTAAAAGATATCTCGGTGTGTGGATGAATCTTTATCCAGGGCCTGGAAAAATTTTGCTCTTGTTGTGAAAAGCTATAATTTGGAACCGCGTGTTGTATTATTTGACGGAGGCTTGCGTTCTTTGGGTACTTGAATCGCTCTTGTGAAAAAGAGATTTCAATAATCAGACGAGTGAATATCAGTTTTGAATAGACAACACACTACTCGTGATGGTTAAGTAGGCAGCCATCCGAATGCTACTACGACGCGTCGGAGCGTGCAACACAAACCTGTTGAGCTGCGCTGCCGTCTACTTTCCAAGTGAAGGAAATGCTCCCAAGTGACCGGTGTTCGTGATTTCGGAAGAGTTTACTGGACGTAGTTCTGCATTTGACACAGAGACCTCGTGAGATCAGAGAAGTAAATTACCACAGTGATGAGGTCATAACACAAACAGGTTTGCGGGAGGGTTCGATTGTCAACGCACTCAGTCCGGTCACCTCTAATCGGAAAGAAAACCCTAAAAAAACAAAATTTTGTGACTGCTAATTCTCAGTCAACACATATCGGCCAGCGGTGGATAAATGTCTACGCACATTCGTCATTTCGCAGTTTCCGAGAGGCAAACAATCAAATCAAAGACGATGGAAGACTCACGAAAAATGCTCACACACAAACCGCATACAGGACTCCCACAGGTTTGTGCAATTGTGCCATTTGGCAAAACGCGATATTCCCAGACAGTTTTCCGGATGCAGTTGGGACTGTAGGAACTGGCAGCAAGCGTCACGCGCAGGCGATATTTGAAGCAAATCGGAAGCCAGTAGAAGAGCCTCAACGGTTTCTTCATTCAAGAAGAGTTCTGTGGATAGATAGACGGAAGGTGTGCGACAGTTGTATGAGGGGTAAATGGACAGAACATCTGAGACATACAGTACATACAAACCGGATTTATTCTCAAGCATAAGTTTGGCTAACCTGTCCCCACGTGATAAAGAGAAATACATTGATCTGACGGTTGCAACAAAAACGCAATTCAGATCATTGTGCTATTGGAAAAAAATGATTTTAACCATCGAGGGACAATCCGAGTTCATCTAGTGTCGAAATGTCAAGATAATATTTAGAAGAAACTCAAAAGCTACCATTAAAAGCAACGACGTACCGCTAGCTACTTCTTGAGCAATGGGGAATTTTCACACCTTCGATTTTTGGTCACATCCTGTGAGACGAGGACACCCTATGTTAAAGAGGTGATAGGGGTTTCATCCGGTATTGACAGTATTAGAAGAACCAGCTCCGAACGTAACGGGACTATATCACAGCCAATGGAATAACCGTTTTCGTTGAGACAGATTTCGTTGGTTGTTTTTCACTCGCCCTTGACAGCTGAATATCACTTTTTCTGATCCGCTTGTACGCGACAGTGATCAATAGATCAGCTGGTTCGCACGTTCATTGACTTTTTCTGGTTTGGCCAAGCGCACCAGACTATCAATCGGTTATCCAGACCGGAGTTCACGGTTATAAGAAGGCATTAAGGAGAATGTGGTCCACAACAGATAGTCACTGTGAGCACCCTAATCATGACCGGAACTCGATCCCATAATTTTTCAGGAAAGCGTCGGATATCCCTCTTTTGATCCACAACCGCCTGATAAATTGGGGCCAATTTGTATCCACGCATGCTACGACGTCGCTAACTTATTAGACAACTTTCTTTCAATTGATCGCCCCAACTAGCCATCAAGTGATGACTTCCCTCGATTTGTTGGAGCTTTTTTCAAACGACGGTAAACGGCGATTGGTAGAAACATCGGAAAAAAACAACAACAACAAACAGAGGGTTTTGGAGGGTGAAAAAAATAAAAAGTGGAGATTCTAAATGGTCGATGGGAGCGGAACATTTAGAAGCGTTGCTACAATTTTTTGGCCAGTGACTGCTTCTCTGTCGGCAAAAAGTGCGATCGCTGGTATCCTCACAGCAAGTATCCTCACCTTTGCACTAATAGATAACTTCCGTTTACCCTGTAAGCAGTCTAGAAACAGGGCGCAACCGTGCACACATGTCACAAGCCCCATAGAACAATCGATGTTAATGCTCCACCTTGGAGCCATGCCGGTTCCTAGGGTTTGTATGGTAGATGTGCGTCGAGAGAAAAACAGAACTTCGGTATAGAAAGTCTGATCAGTGTGCAAATGGTGCTCGGAATCAACAGGGTTGCGCTGTTTTGAACATTAGTTGAATCAGTTGATGGGATCAATAAAATCGATGAGTCATCCATGTGGCCCACCCCAATGATTTTCGTTCTTTCAGGAGTTACATCATATGATGTCTCGTTAAGTGAGGCCAAATGTGACCTACTAACCAATTGAACAGTGACGCAACACATGTGGAAAAGTTTTCAAGTCGGCCGCGATCAATAACAACTTACCACCGGTGTATAAAAAGTTAACCAGTTGCACGAGAGCGCCTTCATCCACATTGTTGATGACTACACTTTCCGAACAAGACTCAAGCACTGGGTTAGCAAACATGGCATCGAAGTACTGCGAACTAGATGCAAGGACGACACGGTGTGCGGGAATCTTCGTGGTTCCGGCCTGAAGAGTGACATCGCAAAACTGTCCAGATCTATGTGGAAGACAAGGTTAAGACGGAAAAATTGTAAATAAAGGCAAGAAAGACGAAGATTTTCCAAATCACCACACCGGAGTTAAAATGCTAACAGGTTGTTTGTGTCCAGGAAAACGCAGGAACTCAAGGTCACGTTACTCATTTTCCATTAAAATCACTAAGGTGGATTGTCTGACAGCTTTAGTACAGCCTACAAATGAAGTTCACCAGTGCTTTAGAGCCCAGAAGTGCTGTTTTCCTCATGTTCAGGATCATCTCACCAAAACACACATGAAAATATTCATCCACAAGTGAGTGACCATCCGTCTGGTTCATCGATCAGTCCACAGAATCAAGTTTCATTACTCCCCCCCTGAAAATTAGGTAGGCATAATTTCAGCTCTCTTGATTTGGCACGCAATAAGAACTTATGTAGACCATGCGTGTTGACGTCCAGATTGGTCCTCTGATGAGAAAACCCAAAAAGTGAAAAACTGCCACAAAGAACGCTACTGTTTGTAGTTTACCATGGTAAACTCCCGGAAAATTCCCCCAACTTGCAACCAATCTCCGAAAGGAAGAATGTGCTGCACAACCCACGAGCCATCTGTATGAGATCATTTTTCCACCAGCAAAGTCATCGTAGTGTCATTTTTGCGACCTTTATCGATGATCCCGAGTGAATATATCCCAAGATGACGTTGCTAGCATCGCACCCACTGGGTCCGTTGAACTTAGTGTTGTACACGTGCAAAGTTGTGGTGCGTAAAAAAAACCTGTCGGCAGTCAGAGTACGGTTTGGTGTCACTTATTATCCACGCAATTTCGTCATATAATTCCAGAGAGAAAATTCAAAGGGCGAAAAGGTGTTTACTGCTGACATGCTAGAAAGGCATCCGGAGGTGAGAAGCAGCTCGAAGAAGTCCATCACGAGTGTGCGAAAGAACTCTTTCTCATAATACGGGGAGGAAAACAAAAAATTCCTATCTACTTACCGACGCCACTTGTTTAACCCGGCGAGGACACGTGAAGGGTGGTCACAGCAATACTCACGGCTTAGCTTACCGCTCGAACGGCGACGAAGGGACTGTAGCGCGGAATCCTAGGGGGAAGTAAAACAAAAATCATTAGAACGGAAGAGGGTAGTTGGTTGTAGTCTACTGGTGCCACTCTCCAAACGAATGGCCCGAGTGCGCTTTCGGCTCCACGGCTCTTTACCGCGTAATATCACCTCACTATGGTCTATTGAATAGGCTGTGTCAGCAATTGGGACGTGTTATGTCCAGCCGGGAAGTGTGTGACCGACTTCTGTACAGGTGCTGGCCGGACCGTCCTCAGAAGGGTGGAGAATCGTTCGGTATTCTACTAAAATCTGGAAATCTGTGGTCAAAATACACTTTTACAAGGTTCCACGTTTGACAGTAAAGGTACCAAGGAAAGCACAAGCTCCAAGAAAAGAACCGTTCATTGGAATTCTCCAATCCACACGGTCTAAGTAGCACAACTGGGGAGGAATCCGTATCTGTTTTGGAACAGTTATTCCTATCCTACGGATGTATTTCTCGACCAGTATAGTATAGTATGATATAGTACAGTGTAGTATATATAGTATAGGTTTGACAGTAAAGGTACCAAGGAAAGCACAAGCTCCAAGAAAAGAACCGTTCATTGGAATTCTCCAATCCACACGGTCTAAGTAGCACAACTGGGGAGGAATCCGTATCTGTTTTGGAACAGTTATTCCTATCCTACGGATGTATTTCTCGACCAGTATAGTATAGTATGATATAGTACAGTGTAGTATAGTATAGTATAGTACAGTGCATTTCCTTCTGCTGCACAAGTCTATTGATTGATTTCTCCTATCCGCACGGCAGCTTCTCGACTCAGCGCACACGGAATCGGGACATTCAATGAGTGAGAATGTCCACTGACTTCCAAGTTGAAACACGTCCGCTCTGTTCACTTGTTTATCACATAGAATGGAAAGTATATGCTCCATAAATCGTTTATTGTGGAGCATTCTGTCGACGGTATCTTGCCTCTTGGCCCCGAGGGTGATCGTTTTAATCAGACTTTTCTCTCCCGTGGAGATTGATTCGTTGATCTCCTGGAGTTCTTGCAGTCTGACGTCGGGAGTTCTCATAAATCAACTAATTCGAGTGAAAAAGTCCCAGCAAAGAAGCTCTCTCGTTTGGAATCGAGCGTTCATGGCTGAATTATCACTGGTCTCCATCGGACAAGGGGTCATCTCACATTACTTGCCTGTATCTCCAACGTTTTCACCTCAGTACGGTTAAAAACTCCGCTTTCTCATTAACTCGGATCTAGCATACCCTGAACAAACGAAGCACTTGTGCACAGGGTAAACAAATTAGATATTATCCCGGTCGGAGAGATCTCGACTGAAAGGGCAGTTATGGTATGCGAGCACCCTTCGAGGAGGGGGGAGGCAAATGAAGGAAATTCAACGGGCGTCATGCAAAAATGAAAGGGAGCCGGTACACCAGAAACCGTTACTGAGAGGGACGAACGACCATGAATGCCTTCATTTTATCCACTGCAAGTAATGTGCATCCACCAGCAGCAAAGTTGGATAGCTTTGGGGCGTGTAGCTATCTCTTTTGCCATAGGCTACGCATCTGACGTCGCTGTTCATGGGCAGTTGCAGCAATTGGTCGCAAGAGTGGGTGGCAACTTTCTAAACTGCTTTGCCGTTACGAAGACACTGTACCTTACCGTGGTGTGACGGTTTGCGAACCTCCGTGAATGATGAACAGTCGCACAAGTGCGTTTGCATCTGAGTAATTCGGTGGGACGTTGGAGCAGTTGTAATGGAAACTGATATCCATGGTCGGTGGTTGTGACAGATCGTCCCCAAAAGTAGAGATCCATCATGCAAAATGATCGACACATGTCAGGGGAACCCACTAGATATCGTGACAGGACCGAAAATGTCAAGGTGAACATGGTCGATTCGGTACGCTTGGGTGACAAAGGTACCTATGGGTGAGTGAGTATGGCCAATGACTTTCGAGCGATGAAATGCGAGGCAAGCTTTTTCCCATGAATGGAGGATGGCTTTGCTCACATTCGGCCCTACGAAACGTTGAGAAATGAGGTTGGGCGTTGCACGAATTTCAGGGTGTGAAAAGTTATACACAGCGTCAAAAACAAGGTGACGCACTGCGCATGGAACGACCGGTCTTGAAGTGGGCATAGAGGAATCCCAGTCGATGGTACCTGGCGNGTAGTTAGTTCACGGTGCAACTATTTGCCGGACTCGGTTCGTAGGGTGAACGTTAACGGGGTTTTGATCTCGACGTTCAAGAAAATGGTGAATGGATGAGTAAATAGCAAGCAACTCTCGACGGAAAGTGTTGTAGGTGAGGGAAAGAACCCAAATGGTCAAAGTTCATCTTGAACAGATGCGTCAACGGAAACTGACAGCTATGTGACAGGGTTTGTAGAGTGAATATTTTCAAGGAATCACCCAGTTAGGATTTGACCTGTACAAAATCTAACTCAAGAACGTCATCAGAATGCAATATCTGAGCTAGCAGGCTGGTGAAAGATGACAAATGCTTTGCAGCTGGGATTGAAACGGTGGCAAAAATTAGTCATCCTTAAAAACGTTTAACTTGCTTGCCGGATGTAGGTTAGGGAATGGTATCACGTTTATCGATGACCGGGGGAATGCCGTTGGAGTCAAGGGTATGAGATGAGGCAGATATACACTTTTCAGCCATATTCGATTAAACGATGAAATAAAATGCGGAAACGTTGTAAATGTTGTGCGTGTGTGAGACCAAGATATCATCCAGGTATGCAATGTGAGGAATCGAGTAACGGTCAGTTATGGTGATATTCCTGAGTGCTCGCAAAGGTATTCACAAGAACGCCAGTCTAAGGATGCTTTCTCAAGTACTATATGGGGGGGGGGTAAAGTTCAAGTGCTTTGAGAAGGCCTGATGAAACCTAATTGAAGCATCTGCTGAAGTTCATCCCTTCTTGGAACAAACGACATGGGCGTGTGAAAACAGGAGAGCCGCGAGTAGAAATATGCTGAAATACGGAATATCTTGGTTTGGCTGGTGAAACTCGTGTTTGGTTACATCGTCCTCTTACAGACGCTTGAGTGTGAGTATCGATTGGATCGATCTACCAAAATGTTAAAATGTGTGAGGAATGTGTGTGCGCCAACGATAGGGTGGTATACCCTGAGATTAACTCTTAAACACACTGTCCGCGAGTCATGATAGGAGAACCATTGGTGGAGGTTAGAGTAAAGTTAGAACGGCTGGAGCGGAAGTAAGCGGCAGATAAGGGAATTATGCTACTGTCGGCTCTAGTGTCAATAAGAAAAACGAGGCAAGAAGTCTTGTCGAACACTGTCAGGCGGCGGGTGAAATGAGTAGGACATTTAACTTTACTCGCCTCTCTAGTTCAGTCCGTGTGTTTTCCGACGATGACTGAGGGGATGGGTGGTTATTCCGAAAGGAACATGGTTTGGAGCACTTGGACGCACGATGCCGAAACGCGCTGTGGTATCGGCAATATCCAGTTCCTCTGGAGGATGAATGTGGTCAAGAAAGCCAGCGTGGAAGCGAAATCGGTAGGGTCAAGACAAGCGAATGCTTGTCAAGACGATCGTGAACAGTGGATGCAAAATCTGGCGTACCTAAGGAAGAAATGCCAGAACAGCACGGCTGAATTTCCAAGTCCAGTGAGCGGATTACTTACTGAATTGGATTGGTTGTACAAGATCTTATCTACAAGTCCAGTGAGCGGTTTACTTACTAAATTGGCTTAGTTGTACGCAGTTTGGTAAACGCTTCAGAAAGAGCTGTTTAAACATAGCTTTATCAATATTGCGCTCCGACATGATATTGTAGGGTCGTCGATGAGCTTGGGTAGAGCCATCCAGAGATTCCTCGCCTAATAGGTGTTCCAGTCCTTCGTGTTTTGGTGAACTGCAGAGTTTAATTATGCCGACGCGTAACTTGGTGTTGTCAGAATTCATAAAAATCTCCTATAAAGCAGCAACTGCTATTCCCGAGGGGACACTGAGAGCACATGGTAATACATGGAGTAAACATTTGGATGATTCCACAAAAAGAAAAGTGAGCCTGAACCAGATGTCTGGGTCATGATGCCAGAATGGCGGAAGATTATCAGAGGCTGCGTTGATGTTGCGTGTTGGTGTAGTTGAAGTTGACTGGATAACTTGTGCTGGGGCATCTGAGATTTGCTTTAATCTCCTAAAGCAGATGGGGCGAGATGGCCCAAGTGGTTAGAGCACGAATTTAATGACCGGAAGGTGGGAGGTTCGAACCCGACCTCTGCCTCACGACTTCCCCTGTCTAGGCTTGGGCAACTTGGCAGTATCCCAGCCCTCTTGCAATCTTCGCGTGGCATGGCAGCTAGGCACCGAAAGCGTGCTATAGCTGAACAATTTTTTTTCAGGCCCACCAATTGTTAGTTCCCTGCATGTAACAAAATCCACTCAATAATCAGAAGCTGACAAATAACGGACAAATTCTGTTTTTTTTTAAAGAATGATGAATTTACACAAATGGAATGTTAGTTCAAAAAGGTGACTTATCGCTTTGAGCACAACTTTTGATGATTCTTCCAGTTTGACCGGTATGCCGTTTTGCTCTGCAGTTTTTGGCTGCTACACGTTTTTTATGATGTGTCCGCGAGTGTGCTCGTTCGGCGCTTCGAGAATCAGTTGGCATGTGTGTGTGTGTGTGTGTGTGTGAATGTACGTGTTGATTGTTCTGCGTCCTCCCACGTGCAGAAAGGTTTGGCAAGTGTGCAATCCGTAGAGAATCGTTCGTAAGCGCACCACACAGAACCCGAATTGCTATCGGTCAAGGTTGCAAGCGAGACAGAATTTGCTCGTGTGGTTTATGTGGGTGTGGAACATCGCGAAACGCGTGATCCATTGAGTACAGCTGAACTAAACAGTTTAAACGAAGTAAGCTTTAAGAAACGAGAGAGTGGCCGGTACAAATACTCCTTCCCGAGAGAAAGAGAAATAGTTGATGATGTTAACCTGGGACGAAACAGTCCAGTCAGTGGACACAGGTGTCAGACCGAATGATGCGTTGACCAACTGTATGAGTGGCAGGCGAGACGCGTGAAGACATATTGGAATGCATTGTATTTGTATTAGTAATCGGACTGTTTAAATTCGGTCTGGGAGGCCCGGATTACATAGGATCATTGTGTGCCGGTTTAAGGTGAGTGGCGGATAAGGTTTATCGAGTACCTGGATAATGAAATGTTTTTTCAGAACGGGAAAGAACTCGAAAACGCCCATCGTACGGGGTTGTAAAGGCGTTTTAACGCTTTTTAACGCGTTTGCAACGTACAAACACGTAAACAAGTCGCAAGATCTGGATCGGTACACGTTCGGTGTCGGTAGTGTATGATAGTGTCTTGTTCCATAAAAATGGTCATGCGCTTGCATGTCCCACCAAACGCCGCAGTCTTGAGGTAAAACTTTTAAACTAACCTTTTTGGAAGTCGATCCTAATCGTATTCGCGTCTGGACACCATGGTATTATTCCGTCCAAGTACAACCACAATTCCTAAATATGAATCATTATCATGCCACATCAGCCGTCACATGCGGTCAAGGTTGCAAGCGAGACAGAATTTGCTCGTGTGGTTTATGTGGGTGTGGAACATCGCGAAACGCGTGATCCATTGAGTACAGCTGAACTAAACAGTTTAAACGAAGTAAGCTTTAAGAAACGAGAGAGTGGCCGGTACAAATACTCCTTCCCGAGAGAAAGAGAAATAGTTGATGATGTTAACCTGGGACGAAACAGTCCAGTCAGTGGACACAGGTGTCAGACCGAATGATGCGTTGACCAACTGTATGAGTGGCAGGCGAGACGCGTGAAGACATATTGGAATGCATTGTATTTGTATTAGTAATCGGACTGTTTAAATTCGGTCTGGGAGGCCCGGATTACATAGGATCATTGTGTGCCGGTTTAAGGTGAGTGGCGGATAAGGTTTATCGAGTACCTGGATAATGAAATGTTTTTTTCAGAACGGGAAAGAACCCGAAAACGCCCATCGTACGGGGTTGTAAAGGCGTTTTAACGCTTTTTAACGCGTTTGCAACGTACAAACACGTAAACAAGTCGCAAGATCTGGATCGGTACACGTTCGGTGTCGGTAGTGTATGATAGTGTCTTGTTCCATAAAAATGGTCATGCGCTTGCATGTCCCACCAAACGCCGCAGTCTTGAGGTAAAACTTTTAAACTAACCTTTTTGGAAGTCGATCCTAATCGTATTCGCGTCTGGACACCATGGTATTATTCCGTCCAAGTACAACCACAATTCCTAAATATGAATCATTATCATGCCACATCAGCCGTCACATGGTTTCATCAACCGGTATGCCTCACTTGCTCTGTAGGGCATAGTGGATGAGCGAAAACAGCCCACTACTGACGCCCTCCTTCCCAAAATCCTCGGGCATCTCGGAAACATTCTTAAGCCTCGACGCCCAGGTTATCTGGCTACTTCCGCTTTCCGCACTCTGAAGCAACGAGGGAAACAGGCTGTTCTTGTTGTCACACTAGACGTGCTTGATATTGAGGTGTACTATGTACCAGATGCGAGATTCTTAGTTGCAAGATGTGATCAAGCCAACTGCTCAATCAGTCTCCGTTCAATTTCGGCTGCATACCTCTCGTGATCCAGAGACCCTTGCGGCGGGATGCCCGGCGGAAGGGTTCCTTGCTTGATCGAAGAATCCGGATGCTGTCAGTATGAATCACGTTCCAGGATGGGAGCCGTATGGAGACGCTGCAAAATATGGCTGCAAGTCGATGTCACTAGCACTCCTGTTGTCAGTTTCTACCCAGATTGTCTTTACGAATGTCTGGATTTGTTGCGGTAGAGTAAATTTCTTTTCCATCGACCTTTACTCTTTTCTTCACATTAAGAATTTCAACTGACTTGTGGTTTTGCGGCAGCGAGACATTGCTGTTGAACGCTGATGTTGTTCTTTAAATGATGATGATGATGATGATGATGATGATGATGATGATGATGATGATTCGGATGATGATGATGATGATGATGATGATGATGATGATGATGATAACGGGATATCGAGCCGTGTTTTACACAATCGGGTAATGAACTGACTGGTATCCTATTCACAATTAGACCGTGTTGCACAAGACCAAATTTTTTATGGGACCTCTCTGTCTCACAAAAAACACAGTGGATGAGCGTGTCGCGAACCGTCTGCGAACAGAAAGATGGCTTGCACTCATTTTACACAAGTTTCAATATTCTACAGCCTATCCGGTAAATCAATAACTGCTTGGTATTCACCGTATGAATGTCGAGTCCATAGCGACCGGAAATTTTCGGTGGGGTTGCGATCCTCGGTCGTCGCGTTGAGATTGTGTGTCTGCTTTAGGCGTTCAGCTGTAGCAACCTTTCGGTGCCTAGCTGCCATGCCACGCGAAGATTGCAAGAGGGCTGGGATACTGCCAAGTTGCCCAAGCCTAGACAGGGGAAGTCGTGAGGCAGAGGTCGGGTTCGAACCTCCCACCTTCCGGTCATTAAATTCGTGCTCTAACCACTTGGGCCATCTCGCCCCATCTGCTTTAGGAGATTAAAGCAAATCATACAAAATCGATTGGAGTGCACAAAGACAAGAGAAGATGATAGATACGGGAACAGAAGAGTAGTGTGAACCATCTTTCATTCCTCATTTTTCTTCATTTTTCTTTCCCTTAGAGGCCACTTTTCCACTATTTTCTCTTTTTTTCTGCACTCAGGGATAGCAACAATGGTGAAGAAAAAGCTGAAAAATAACGCATGTTTTGTCTAAGTGGACCAGATTTTTATTCCGTGGTTATATAGAAAACGGGAAAATTCTCTAGTGGTGATGTCATGCAGTGAACCACTGGGCTGCTAGGTTCAGAATTGGCCAGAGTCATGTTTATTTAGCAAGTACTGCATTAACCAAGGCTTCGCTCCGGAGAATCTGACTCCTAATCAGAAAGCTTCTCCTGTGCATTGGACATGCATGGCTGGGTTCATGTGTGGAAGCTAAATAGCCGTCTGCATGGGTGCTGTGAATCGGATATGATACTGTGCGTGGGAATTAGATCTCCAAAGACATCTAAGAGGTCTCCCATAAGACTTCTGTGTGCCAAACTATAAAGGTTCAGCTTTCTAAACTACTGTTTGTAGAATTTAGTCACCAGGTCTTTGGTGCTCTTGCACTCCGTTCGCAAGAGTACAACTCCACGAACCGGCACATGCCATGGAAGGAAAGTCACCTGGCTGAATGGTTGTAAAGACCAGAGACTGGAGATGAACCTCCGAAGATCATGCTCGACGCCAATAGCCCCATCGTCAAACTGGATGCAGGAAGGTTGGTACAACCATATCGGCAAGATCCCGTGGTGCAGAATGTTGTAGCAGCCTTTTTGGACAAAAAGAGCATTGTGAACGGAGAGGGAGACAAGGAATTAAAAACGTTCCGGAGTCACTTTGATCGGCTGAGTCTGAATGAACCTGGGCTAATTTCCTGGAACGCCACTGATTCAGATGTGGTGCTGCCCGTGATACCTCGCGTCTTGAGACGGAAGCTCATCGTTGAATGCCATGAGATGGCACACAGAGATTACGCAAAGGCATACGAATTACTTAGGCAGAGGGCCTACTGGCCTGGGATGAGAAGTGAGATGATGAATTATGTGGCGTCCTGTAAGCGGTGCCAACTGTTGAAAGGGGATAGGACAGGGGCAACCCATTCCATGGAACCCATTCCTGTCCCAGAAATCGGCGAGTTATGGTGCGTGGACGTCATGAGTGCGTTTCCGGTGACGACTGGCGGGAATCAATATATCGTGATAATGACAGAACACCTGTCGAGATGGATTGAGGCGGCAGTCGTGCGTAATCAGCGGGCGACGACGATCAGCGGAGTGGTAATGCATCACATTGTGGCCAACCGTGGGGTGCCAAAAATGATCCTAACCGATCAGAGGCCTTGCTTCGAGAGCGAAGAGTTTCGTAATTGCTTGCAGAAGCTGGG
>NW_008751777.1:1248197-1286887 GCF_000715545.1 Opisthorchis viverrini
CTTTCGGTGCCTAGCTGCCATGCCACGCGAAGATTGCAAGAGGGCTGGGATACTGCCAAGTTGCCCAAGCCTAGACAGGGGAAGTCGTGAGGCAGAGGTCGGGTTCGAACCTCCCACCTTCCGGTCATTAAATTCGTGCTCTAACCACTTGGGCCATCTCGCCCCATCTGCTTTAGGAGATTAAAGCAAATCATACAAAATCGATTGGAGTGCACAAAGACAAGAGAAGATGATAGATACGGGAACAGAAGAGTAGTGTGAACCATCTTTCATTCCTCATTTTTCTTCATTTTTCTTTCCCTTAGAGGCCACTTTTCCACTATTTTCTCTTTTTTTCTGCACTCAGGGATAGCAACAATGGTGAAGAAAAAGCTGAAAAATAACGCATGTTTTGTCTAAGTGGACCAGATTTTTATTCCGTGGTTATATAGAAAACGGGAAAATTCTCTAGTGGTGATGTCATGCAGTGAACCACTGGGCTGCTAGGTTCAGAATTGGCCAGAGTCATGTTTATTTAGCAAGTACTGCATTAACCAAGGCTTCGCTCCGGAGAATCTGACTCCTAATCAGAAAGCTTCTCCTGTGCATTGGACATGCATGGCTGGGTTCATGTGTGGAAGCTAAATAGCCGTCTGCATGGGTGCTGTGAATCGGATATGATACTGTGCGTGGGAATTAGATCTCCAAAGACATCTAAGAGGTCTCCCATAAGACTTCTGTGTGCCAAACTATAAAGGTTCAGCTTTCTAAACTACTGTTTGTAGAATTTAGTCACCAGGTCTTTGGTGCTCTTGCACTCCGTTCGCAAGAGTACAACTCCACGAACCGGCACATGCCATGGAAGGAAAGTCACCTGGCTGAATGGTTGTAAAGACCAGAGACTGGAGATGAACCTCCGAAGATCATGCTCGACGCCAATAGCCCCATCGTCAAACTGGATGCAGGAAGGTTGGTACAACCATATCGGCAAGATCCCGTGGTGCAGAATGTTGTAGCAGCCTTTTTGGACAAAAAGAGCATTGTGAACGGAGAGGGAGACAAGGAATTAAAAACGTTCCGGAGTCACTTTGATCGGCTGAGTCTGAATGAACCTGGGCTAATTTCCTGGAACGCCACTGATTCAGATGTGGTGCTGCCCGTGATACCTCGCGTCTTGAGACGGAAGCTCATCGTTGAATGCCATGAGATGGCACACAGAGATTACGCAAAGGCATACGAATTACTTAGGCAGAGGGCCTACTGGCCTGGGATGAGAAGTGAGATGAATTATGTGGCGTCCTGTAAGCGGTGCCAACTGTTGAAAGGGGATAGGACAGGGGCAACCCATTCCATGGAACCCATTCCTGTCCCAGAAATCGGCGAGTTATGGTGCGTGGACGTCATGAGTGCGTTTCCGGTGACGACTGGCGGGAATCAATATATCGTGATAATGACAGAACACCTGTCGAGATGGATTGAGGCGGCAGTCGTGCGTAATCAGCGGGCGACGACGATCAGCGGAGTGGTAATGCATCACATCGTGGCCAACCATGGGGTGACAAAAATGATCCCAACTTATCAGGAGTCTTGCAGAAGCTGGGTATCAGACGGCTAAGGACGGCACCATACCGCAAGCAAACAAATGGCCTAACCGAGGGTTATAACCGAACGATTAAGGAGTGGCAGACCACCAAACGAGGTGACTGGGAAGTGAACCGTTGTTTTATACCACCCGCAAACAAATGGCCTAACCGAGGGTTATAACCGAACGATTAAGGAGTGGCAGACCACCAAACGAGGTGACTGGGAAGTGAACCTACCGTTGTTTTTGCTAGCTCAACATGCTTCCAAACAGCTAACCACGGGTAAGTCCCCGTTCTTGCTGATGTACGGTCGACATCTGCGCCTTCCGGTTGATCAGAAAATTTGGTTGTGGCCGGCAACGCGCTTTTCTCCGGAGGAGCTAGGAGAAGAGAACAGGAAAGATCGAGAAAACTTGACCGCCGTCCAGGAAAGGACTAGACAGAAAGCAGCAAGTAGAAAGGTACGACCTTCACCCACAAGCGCGAAGGTCAAATGGAAGGATCATCAGCATCCTGGAAGGTGTGTGCTAGAGTCACAGAAGTTGGGCAGCCGGTGACAAGGCCTGTTTTTCCTTACCAGTCATCGATAATACGTTTATACAATTAGGCATGGCCGAGGATCGGAAAAAGTAATTGGTGTCCAGCTTCGGAAGTGGCATGATACATCGGAAAAGGTGCCGACTAGACCAGCTTCGGAGGCCAATTTAACAGAGGCAAATGGAACATCGGTTGCATGCTCGCGATCTTTGAAGAGAAAATATGTGTAACGGTGGGCACTACTGAGTTTTCACCAACCCTAGGAGAGGTATTCCTTCAAGGAATTATTTCTGTTTGAATGACAAATCGACACATTATACCACCAGCTTTTGTGTGTACTCATTTGTACGCTCGTGTCGAGCATCATACGTTTATCGTTCTATAGGACATTCTTCGGACAGAATGTGAGGACACAATCCCGTATCTCTGAGTGGGAGTTGGAAGAAACTTGGGTCAAGTGCAACATTTGACCCATATCAGTCATGTCGCCCACAGAAAACACTTCTTTGATATCGTATACCGGGTGCTTCTGTACAGATCATGACTGTTACGATCCAGTCTACTATCGATCACAGAGGCGACTGGTGGACTCATCAGGATGCGCCCAAAAGAAGCTTGTGCGACCTCTGAAGGTCAAAGCGCGGATGCTGGATCAACAACTGGCCCTCAAACTGCCCAGGGTTTGAGAGATGTTCGCTGTTGTGATAGCGCTAGTGATCGCGATATCGGTGCAGTGCTAAAGCACAGGTATGGAGTGTGTCCTGCGAAAAATTCAGTCCCACAAGCCTGTCTGACACTGTGACGTCACTTGCTTGATCCCATGACCCATTGACCTACCCCTCTTTCAAACCCCCCTTCCTTTGATTTCTATTTATACAAGTGTATGTACCCCCGATTTTAACCTATTTCACGTGATTTCCGGTGCCATGTGAATTTGTGATATATTAATACAAAAAAATCTCTGTTCGATACTTTTGTTCTTCTCATGACGAAGTGAAGAATATCATAGTCCGAGTGTGTGATTTCGAATTTCTAGGCTGATAACCTCGAGAGATTCTGTTGGGTTTTGTGTGAATATCCCGTCAAAAACAAAAAATGGCATACAAATCAGTGTATAAGTCAAAAGCAATTCTGTTTCATGCACTGCCTCACTAGGTGAAAATGCCGGAATGAACTTTTCCGGAGTAGTTGACTTTGGCGTGCTTTTCCTTTCTAAATTATACATTTTCAAAGTATTCTCACACTCGTATCTTCTTCCTCAAACTCCTGAACAAGATTCGTATCACCGTCAAAATAACTCTTCAAAATCAGATACCACAGTCCTGTGACATCTTGAATGTCTCGAGATATGAGGGGACTGAAGAAAAAACCGTTTGAGACAAGAGATTCAGCTAGACTTTCCTCTAAAACCTTCTTTGATTGATTGCAACAAGATGTTCATTTTCAAATTTATAACTGATCCACACCGCTTCACATTACTCAGGGTGAGTTGCCAGAGAACGCCCGGTCACAGACTGAAATCACGGGGTAGAATGTGTTTTGGTTTTCTTTCGAACCTACCGCACGAGCAGTCTCGCAGTTTGGATCGAACTCTGTTCATACCACTGAAATAGTTTTCTCTAGTTATCACAATTCAAGTAGGTTATGATGTTGGTCAAGTCCTCACACCTGTGGGCTAAATCTCTCGTTTATGGCATACCTCAACTAAATGTGTGCCACAGACGCTAGCTCAAGCTGTACTTCGGATGGGACAAGAGCATTAATTCAGAAGGCTGAGGAAAACTCTGGCAAAATTAGGTGTCCATAGTGTGGCGTTCAAAGCTGTCTTTTCAACAAATCTGGCACGATCAAATGACTAATAATACATCTCGAGCCTTGACAGAATGAGCTACGTGTGCTCGCTGCTTCACCTTCAGATTCGATTGACACATTGAGACAAACGGTCTTACGCCTCCGAGTTCCTCGTGTACTTGTCACTAGCGTCACTGGTACGTCAAAGTACGAGAAAATCAGATGCACCTGGACAATGAGGAAACAAGTACGTCTACCTCAGGGAGTGAAATCAGCTCCCATTCACTCTATCCAAGATCGTAGGGCCCCTGCAATCGTACAATTCGACGAAGGCCATATATTACTATATATCCGGATACACTTCTGGACACGATTCCCTAACACACGCAGCCATGGTGTTACCTACATCATCACTGGACGTTCAAATTCAAAAACGACTTGTTTCCTGGAGGGACCCCTTCCAAACCTTATCTCCTTCTTTCTATTTGCGTCCATCAAATTATCCCATTTCATCCCTCTCCAACAATCTTTCATCTTTACATCCTCACCGCAAGATGTCACCTGATTCAACAATGACTCTTTTATGTTGGCGATGGTCTCGGGTTCTTTCAGCCCACTACATAAGCTACCATGGTCAATCAACAACTCAAAATTCCAAGTAGACAATCTCTCAATTCATCGGAACTGAATAACGCGAAAACTCAATCTGCCGGAGAAGTTACCAAAGGAATTACATGTTTTTTAATCACTCCAGCTATTTTTGCATGATAAAACAATAGTTGGACAAACATAGTTCCCAGTACAGTGCTTCTCGGCTTTTCAGCATAGATTGGCTTCACTTACAGGAAGCCTCCACAAACCTCCACAAAAATCTCAAATCTCCTCGCAATACCAACAATCTATAAGTAGCTCAGTGGAAGAATAAACTTCACCCGATGAGTGAAACTTCTATCTGAGAAGTCGTTGCTCGAGGAGCCCGTCAACACGTGTGATGGCGTGATGTGCATCTCGTGTTTGAAGGATGAGCGGCGCTATATCCTGTCTAAGTGCGAGTTAATCACACTGCTGATCAGGCACTCGTGGCCGAACGGTTAAGTGTTCAAACTACCAGCCAGGAGGTCGCGGGTTCGAGACTCTTCGGAGTTTCGTGAGGTGTGCACTGCTGATGATTCCCAATAAGGATGAAACAGCTGTACAGTGCTTCTCGGCTTTTCAGCATAGATTGGCTGCACTTACAGGACGAAACCTCCACAAAAAACATAGGTACTAGATACCATTCAATGTTGAGGAAGTACATACCCACCCCAAATGTGTATCCAGACACGCCCGATTATGTCTTGGACATGGGGGTGAGATGACTCAGCGGTTAGGGCGCGAATTTACTGATCGGAAGGTCCGTGGTTCGAACCCGACCTCTGCCTCTCGACCCCCCCCCCTGTCTAGGCTTGGACAGCCTGGTAGTATCCTAACCCTCGAGCTTCCTTCAGGCGGAATGGGAGCTAGGAACTGAAAGGGTGGTACTGCAGAACGATTTCTTCGACATGGGCTGTATAATAATCCCATGTTCCTATTTTTACCCTACATTAAACCTTGTGATACTTCTGACTGCTGTTCCCGCTCCAGTGCCTAGTGCCGGAAAAAGACCCACCGATGAGGAACACAACAAGTTTACTGCGAACATGCGAGTGCGTGCGGGTGCAGCACTTGGGGAGGGACCTCACGCTATTTGAATTTTACTTCCATCGATCCAGGCCGTTGCTGAATCGATTGAATGCTTGATTGGCCTGGACGACTGCCGGCTTTCCTATTGAGATTTTGGTGGAGTTTTAGGGTCTCAGTAGGTTCCGAGCGTTCTGGGCTGCTTTCAATCATCTGATCTTCCTGATACGTTGCGGTAAATCTGAAGACGTTGTTTGACCAATCGGACACGTGTTATTGGGAACATCCATTAATGCTACTCCAAACACCTAGATGAACTTTGCTGACAAATACACTATCAACGTTTATCCATCCTCTTTTGTCCAATGAAATTCCATCCCTATCCTATCTTTCCTCTTTACTAACCAAGTAAGCCGTTTCTCTACATACGTGCCACCCATTTAGTTACTGTCTTTTCTTTCAAAATCTAGGAAGGAAAAATTAAAAGTAATTGACAATGTATACTACTTGAATGTTTTTTGCTTTTCTTCCAATCACTTGATCAGAATGTTTCTTTTGAATGAATTTATGTGTGTCTCATAGTTGTTTTGGAACAGCTGTTTTTGTTTGAAGTGTAAGATGGTCCTTTCTGGACATCTTTGTATATTATCCTATAGATATTTAGGAGATTTTAAAATTAAAGTTGGACATATCTTTTCTTGAACTTCGTTGAGACGGTAAGTCTTTAATTTCGGTTTCTGCCATTGCCGTTTTGCTGTCCAAAATTACTTGAATTATTCCGATGTCTCAATCACTGTTTTCTTCGGATCTTACGTCATCATTTCATCAAAAGGAGCATTATCCATCGATTTATTTGTCCTTCCTAAGTAATTGCATAACAGATGTTGTGTGTTGGTAAGACGTAAAGCATCTTACATTCATGTGCTCTACTTCACCGTGTGTAATCGATTTCGGTTACGTGAGTGTGGAGTGGAGGAGAGGAGGGAGTAAACATAAAGCCTTTTAGAAATCAATCAATACGTTACGATCAGATGCTGACAAGTTGATTCGCAAAGTGATTGGTTCACTTCAAACCAGACCTAAATAATGTTACTCTTTTTGCAAGATCACAGTCCAAAAGCGATCAGTTGAATCCTCGGCAGGGGTCTAACCCTGTCTTTCTAAGACAAAACACTTCTTTCGAATTCCACGAGTTTCGGAAATGAGCTCCCGTCCATCATACCACTCAGACTATCATGAGATAACACAAACGAACTAAACCCTTTCATTTGGATTCCTCACTGGCCTTAAACAAGCATCCGTCAGTTCACTGAGTTATATTCACACAACCAAACCACTCCAGCCTAGTCGTAAAAATTCCACTCACTAGATCAATTCGAAAAATTCGTAATTTCCGTTTTTAATGCAGTGAAAATTTTCACAAGTTCGATTCAAATTCGACTCTGTGCACCATATCTGGACGATGATAGACTGAGCACTATTCACCTGGACAAGGTGAAATTTCGATCTGACCATCCGAAGAACGTAGCATCCGGCGGTCTACAAATTTTCCTACCTTTCGTGCCATTCCTTGTCACTTTCGACTACCGCCCAACTTGTTGTCGAAATTCGCACCCCGATCATAATTCGAAAAATTCGTAATTTCCGTTTTTAATGCAGTGAAAATTTTCACAAGTTCGATTCAAATTCGACTCTGTGCACCATATCTGGACGATGATAGACTGAGCACTATTCACCTGGACAAGGTGAAATTTCGATCTGACCATCCGAAGAACGTAGCATCCGGCGGTCTACAAATTTTCCTACCTTTCGTGCCATTCCTTGTCACTTTCGACTACCGCCCAACTTGTTGTCGAAATTCGCACTGGCCCCGATCATATTGCGTTGTCCGTTGCCCGAGGACCACAGATAATACTGCATGTGTATGCTGTCTCGTAATTCCCATACAATCCACGGATGTACTGGAGCGGAATTCGTACTTAAATGGATCGTATGTTCAGGGTATTTAGGTGCCGATGTTTGTTCCACCCAACGCAAGTAGAGCTGAACTGGTCAGTTACTATCAACCGCCACCACCACCCCCACTCATGCCGGGAGTATTTCTGATAGACATTCCCAGCCTGGGGCTAACTGTGTTCTGTCTCGGGGCAACGGATTAAAACACTGAACAGGCCATTCGGTAAGCCACAAAATCAAACGCCGTAAAGCCAACTAGCATCAGAATTGTGTTACGTCCACGTGAAAGAATGATACAGTGTACTACACTGTGACACTGATTGAATGTTTTCGCAGACACATGTTTTGTTATTGAACAGGATGTTGGCATCAGTGCTTGCATAGTTCCTGGTTGTTTTGTCAACTGAACTGGATCACCAATCGACGTATCCAAGCTATTGCATTGGTCCGAAACAAAGCGGGACGTTTCGTACCCAGATCACCTAAGGAGCACTCTGGACGGAACGATTAGACCCAATCTCCAATTTTCATAAAGGAAACTACCCACAAGATTGCTGAAAACTCCTCGACAACCCACGATCGGTTTCGCCCTTCTTGGGACTCATCAGGTAGCCGCAGTCCCCGAGTTTCCGTTACCCTTATGTTCCACTTGAACCCAGTTTCCCATTTGTTTTACTCAGTGAACTAATATCTGTCATTTCGCGCCTGACAACGTCCCGCTCTGTGTCCCATTCGTCACGTTTGTCAACTATTTCTACACACGTCAGTGTACTACTCTACTCCACTTGCATTCGCTTTCAATCCTGTCTTTCAGTTCATAGAATTCCAGTGTGCGCAATTTCAGAAACTGTCCAAATTTATTGACTGTTAGTGACGTGCATTTTTGCTTAACCTTACGCGAATGTTAGGATTCGTGCTTCAGACAACCGTAGTTTGTTTTTCCATGTCTATACTACTGGCCAACTCATTAGTAAACCTGCAGTGGCTAACCAACAAATAAAACTACCTTCAAAACTATTCTGGATATCCTCACACTCCTCAGACAAGGGATTACTTGGCTTTAACCTCGTGAGAACCCTATCTGCCGGCAACGTCTGTCGAAAATATTACACAGTCTACAATTATCCAAGTTATTTCTGGAGAACTAAATCTTCTCCTCTTATCCAATGCTCCTACCTAACCTTGGAAATACTGACAGACCTTTTATAGGTATTTTTCCAGCAATTCTTTAGGCCACGTTGAGTTACGCGTAAAACCCCAATGGAGGTGTCACTTACGTGGTGTACTTATTTATGTTTCCCTCATCCTCAGGATGATTCATTACCCTTCCGGTGACTACTCAAGTTTCAAGAGAGAACTGTTATATTTTATACAAAGTCAATTCCGTTTTTTATGACTCGATTTATTCACCTAGGTTTGTTGTTGAACATTTTGTCTCACTCGCTTTTTTCGCGTTTTTCTCGCACACTCCCCTTCTGTTCCATCTTGTATTACTAACTACCCAAGGTTTCTTTTACTTCTGCTCATGACTAGAGAACCACGGTCTACCTGTCTGTACCCTCTGTCCACATCGGTTTGCTGCCTAATTGCGACTACCGAGCAAACTCAGGTGTAGAATTCAGTTTCGCCGCAATTATTCCGTCCTACGCTGAATTAGACTGCACCTATCAGATAGGACTCCTAGATCGTACGTTTAAGCTAAGTAATCAATTATTCGCCTTGGGATCACGACCTTAGCACAGGATCCTACAGGAGGTTTACCACCAAATGCGGTATAATGACAAAGTAGTAAAACTATACAAACCTCATATCGTGAGGCAACGTCACCTTCTATACACCGGTTTAGGAACTGGTAATTCTTAACTAATCCCAAAGTCCACACCGACTCAAAGCCACGTGTGTACAAGATAGCGAAACCACGTGTTGACTTGAACAACACGTGCGATGACAAGGCCAAAGGACGGTTTACGTTCAGGTCAAAAGCAACAAAGTTGGTATGGGCGCAAAACCAAAATAACAAAAACGAGGAATGCCATCGTACAAAGTAAGAATGGAGAAAAGAATCAATATCACTTGCGCTGATCTACCACAAGCACAGTTACCGTGCACATCGAGCCTTCACTCTGAGGCCTAGTTATTATCCATGCTCGATTTTAGCTTTGAATGTTACAGTTTCTGTATCCATCTAGACCGAATAGAACTGCTCCGAAGCACACGTTTACCTCGGATGGAATGGATGAGTAGAGGGTAGGATGGCCAGAGTCTGATACGTTTCAGGGGCTGTAATTTGTACTCGCAGGTGTTTAAAAGAGCGATCTCGCAGAAGACAATAATTCTTAGTCGTAGTTCAGTACAAGCCAACTTTGTGTCCAGGCGCTGCTTTTCCAAATCGCCTAACAAATGGTTCACAGCGGCACGATGCTTCTCGGCTGGTTAGCACACTTCCTGCGGGACAGCATGAGGGGCAGAAACATTGAAGCATTCTCACTACTCACAAAATGCAAGTAAACGGTATAAGAAGTGCAGAACTGTTCACGTCATCTGCAAAGCCTTGGAGAAAAGTTAACTACATACAACGTGACGTAATTCGACTGACGCATCTCACCTAAGTCACAGTTTAAATTCGTTTGCGAAACAAATTCTCATTCCTTTCCCTTTCCACTGCCACTATGTCTAAGAACAAACGTGACCAGCTTAGAAAACAAGCTGACAACCCTTACCTCATACCTAAGCTACAATCAAGGGTTTCCTCATTCTAGTTAACTTATCATCCGTTAAAACCTTTTATTGTGTTGAGGCGAGTTGAGATTTAGTCCTATGTTATATGTAATAGCCACTAATTTTTCCGTATAACTTAGGAAGTAATTACTCATTCTTTGCATAGGATTTTCAGTGTATTCGCTCAGTCATACAACATGAGACAAGTGATCAAAAGCATGATTACGTCATGCAGCCAATGCCGGCTAGCACATACGTGAACTTGGCATTCCAGCGTTTCCTTGACCATTAAGTGATGTTAAAAATTTCGAACTTTCGTAGGGGCAGCAGAGAATGTTTTTGCATCCCATAGCCATGTGGTCAAACCTGAATCTCAATTCTACCAAATGGATTCAGTCACGTGACCCAAGTTTTCCTTCAATAATTAGTATATGATACTCGTAAGGCAGATGACATAAATAATTGTGTCATATTGCGTAAGAGGTTCATAATGGCATTCAATATATTTAATGTATGAATATAATATTAGTGTTATAACAGTGTGCAATATCACATCTAAATGACTTAAACCGGTTATGAAAGCCTGAGAGTGTCGAGTCACTGGGCTGTAGTTGTCATGATTGGGGCCAAATTAGGCTACCGTATTAAAAGTTTTGTTAGGTACTGGACATACTCTTCAAGAAGACGGCAAACTACAATGGAATGTTTGCCCAGTGAAGGACATTTTGACTGAAAGAAGTGCTCCTTAGTTGTCTCAGATATCTCCTTCCATCCAATTCCTTCATCTATTCTCAGACCAAAGTTGGAGCATGGTCAACCTGCCACATGTTCACTGGCAAAGCAGGAAGCCCCACTGTGGGACAGACTTGGCGCTCTGGATGGATGGGGGGTTTGAACCTTCCAAAGTTCCCCCACTCATCACAGCTACAACTGTTAGGTCTGTTCCCAGCGGTGTATGGATAACATAGAGCCCATGTGACTCAGGCTTGGAGGATATTACGAGGGGATCTAGGAAAACCGTTAAAAAGATGCTTCTTGGTAGCGAAAGAAATCGTCAGCATCTGAATAGTTTGGTCAATGCGTGAGACAGATGACCTAGCGAAGCTGCCCGTGAGCACCGAGGTGATTTTTAAGCAACGACTCGACAATTTCACCAGAAAAAAGACAGATACTGTTTTCTTTGTGAGCCAGAGGCAACCTTATGTAACCAGCTGAGCTCTATAAAGGAAACCCAAGCCAATCGAACGGGAAATGAAGGAGTCCCATGAAATTACATCCTCTGCTGCTTAATTCCAAACGAATGATTGAATTCTACGGCAAACTTTCATGCCAAGGTCGTGCTGGTTCATTAACGCACACTGCCTGGTTCGCTAGCGTAAAATTAATTTCATGTCCCAGTCGTGCCCATGTAATGCCCGTACTGCGGTAGTGACTGACTTTGCAAATGTCATGGTATTCCTCCTGAAGTCATTCGCGCGATCACTAACAGTGTTGTGCCGTCGTTTCAGAAGGGCTGAGTGAACATTCGATGGGTTTGCAGCTGAGGAACAGCATCAACTTTTGACTGACATTCAACACTGATCTACTGTGCCAATCGGATGAGATCTTGCTGACTGGCTCCCCGTCTGAATTACTGTTATATCTGCTGATTCGCCAGTCTGTGATATCTGCTGCTGACCCGCCTCAGTGCCTAATGCCGGAGAAAAAAGACTCACAGAAGGGAATACAACAGCTTTTTTTCCGAACAAGCCAGTGCGAGAGCAAAAGTTACAACGGCCCCACGCTATTTAAAGGGCTTTCTGACATTGATCCAGGCTGTCTGATAGGCGTTAGTGAACACCCGTCAACCTCGATCATGCCCCTATGAAATGCCTGAACGCTGATCACATTCGGTCGTGCTTCTGTGGCGTGCATGAACACTCATTGGCTTTTGCTGAATCGATTGAATGATTGACTGGCGTGGATGCTTGTCGGCTTCCCTGTTGAGATTTTAGTGGAGCAGTAGGTTCCGTCCGGGCGTTCTGACTTTCATTTCAGGAATCTGACCTTCCTGATACTTACAGATTAACCTGGTAAACTGGTGACCTGTTTGCTTGATTCGACGATGCTTTTCGGTCGAAATGAAACGTTGACCAGCTACTAACTCATCGAGTGTTTGGGCAACCCCTACTGAAATGGCGAATTCTCGATCTTTTCCAAAATTTGTCAAGTCTTGTCCCAGTTTGTCCAGGTTGATAGCCTTGGATTAGTAAGGAAGTTATTCTGTAATGCCACATTTCTTAAAAAGAGAATCTAATGGGAAAAGCACGAGACGCCGTGCTACAAGCAAAACGTTGAGGTTAGACTATTCAGCAGCTGTGATGGGAGTGTGATTCACACTGAACAAGTGACCTTTTGAACTTTGGTTGTAAGCAAAGTTCAGTGGGTCACTGGAACCCATAATGGGAAGAGCAATCTCAAGAATTGCGGAGACCAGAATATCGGCGTGAACAATGTTTACTTGAGAATTCTTGTCCATTGAACGTCCTCTCACCTCCCTGAAGGTTTCCGGACGATTAGACGTTTTTAATTAATTTCGGTAGTATTGTTCAGTTGAGATGCGACGGCTTCCACTGATCGATAAAGATGGAGGGTTCACAGAACGGAAAGTGAGCGGTACAGATAGGCGGTCTGAAGATAAGTCGGAGTATGTGAGTAAACGTGTGAAAACTGTTTACGTCACGTTCGACTTACAATTGTGAACAGCGGTTATATGAACAAACAGATCACGGAAGTCTCAGTGTGCATACGAATGCTTCCAGAGTGTGCGGACTGGGTTACGTGCTTTGTGTGACTGAAATGTTCTCGAATTATCTTGCAATTTGCAAGTCAGATGGCATTATCATTATCACAAAATCGAGTTGGCAATGACAGTTCTTCATAGAAGATCGGAGCACAGGTTTCTGGAAATTTAATACGTATTGGGATACCTAGACAATTTTGTAAGAGGTGGATCTTGTGGGTTTTCAGTGGATGGCTGTAGTTTCGAGTTGTGCTCACTTTAAGAAGCTCTCCGTCTTATATGTGTCATTGCTCGGGGCCAAATCAATGTTACTATGGAACCTTTAACAAGCCATCCATATGTTGGCCGCCTGCCATCAGACAGGTGCTAGTCACCCAATCTCGGCCGGCTGAAACATTCGCCCAAGAGTGGAGGATATAGAGAATAGATTGAAAAAACTAAATACCTGTTTCAGCAGTCAGCTGACGAATTTAAGCCTTATGACTTTTGGGTCAGACGAGATTCCTTTGACGAAATCAGCCACTGTACAGTCTACTTGGTAGCAAGTTCACCCCAACGGGCACATGAAACGATCGTTGACTCCAACCATGGGCGATAACTTGGGTGAGCAAGCAAGCGACACGCAAATCAATACCGTTGTGATAGTTGCCCATCGAAATGAAACGGAGTTCAACCTCTCATTGTGACCCGTTAGCCGTGTGTGAACGTTCACGGGAAATTCGGATGCTGTATATTGAATATTGGTCCCCAAAAGGGATGCTCCAAAAAGGGATCAGGCAACGAGGAAGTGCAATCCCCATCCACTCGCTGAGAACATCACAAACGAGAGATTCAGCTGGGTTCCAGGCGAGTCTCTCGAAGAAAAACCAAATTAGCTTGCAAATGAGTGCATTTCGCTAATTTCGTGCAATTTGTCTTCAAGTGACGGAAACCCGGGGACTGCGCCTACCTGATGAGACCCGAAAAGAGCGAAACCGGTCGTCCGTTGTCGACGGATTTTCAGCAACCTTATGAGTAGTACATTACAAATACGGGACTGTGTTCACCGAAATTTGCATTACTTACTAATCCGGTCGCTTTCTTTCCAGGCGACAAGCGTATTTACAGCAGGTTAACTTTTGTTGAATCGAGGCCGAGTCCCAAGCGTGCTGCGCACCACGAAGATAAAGAGACGCGAGTCTGCGAAGTTCTCCGTCTAGCCCTGACAATTTAACTTTAGAAATGTGTAGTGGTATGTCCGATGGAGTTCAGAAAATGTAAGATCAAGTTTTGCTTAATATTCGTGAGATAAATGCTGTTGGTAAGTCCTGATAATAATAAAATCAACTGTATAACGCCTTCACCCATTGCGGTATAGAGTGACTTCAGATGCAACGGTAAATCTCCATTTAAATCGATTGACATAGAAAAAGACGTTATTCTCGAAAGTATGACCACAAGGCAATGCCTAGACTCAAATAACTATTCAGGCCTCTCCGAACTCTTCGACAGCCTAACCTAATGAGTAGTATGTTACGTCCAAACGATGCTTTGAGCTACTCCGAATATCGTACCAACCGAAATGTAGGGCGGCCCTATGTAGCCCAAGTACATACCAATCAGGCCTTTAACTCTCTCACCGAATCTTACAATCCGGTGAACCAAGTTAGTCTAGGAATTCTGAAAAACACATTTCGTTTTCAGCATTTTCTTCCGGGGAACACCCTGGAAATGTCTCCAACCGGTTGAGATTCAAAATAATATTGGACATCCCTATCTCGTAGTGTCCACTTGCAACTTTTCTGGGTCAAAATAATATCAAATTGACATTTTCTGTTGTACAGTACCTCTGAAGCCAGTCACAAGTGCAAGTCTCATGTCTTGATGGTATAAAGTGACTTCCGCTTGTAAAAATATTTGTCTGAGAAACTAGCTCATGGTCCTCTCCACGGAGAACTTCATCAAACAAATGCTGAGGTGACCGAAGTTGCCCATAAACGCGATTTAATCACACTGCTGGTCCGCAAATCGTGGCTAAACAGTTGAACGCTGGCCAGAAGGTCACGAGTTCGAAACCGTCTGAGCTGAATACTGATGACGATTACTAACAAGAGTGAAACAGCTGTACAGTGTTTCTCGGTTTTCAAACATGGATTAGCTTCACTGACAAGATAAGGCCACCACAAACAGTACATAGAGCTTGGTTTTGACGATTCTACTCAGACTAAATCCGATCGCTTTAGTATCACACTAGATGATAAAAGCAAACAAAACCAACAAAAAGGAAAAGGGGATAAATGATTTGTTGTTCGATTCCGGTGGCGGTTAATGCGATCGAAATCTACTTTGGTCAACGGAGATGTGTCCCACATGACAGGGTTTGAGGGTCACCTAAAGGGGGGGGCGATAGACCAGGCTAGATGCGTTTCTAAGGGTGGATTGGGCAATCTCGAACTTTCAGTGCCCGACATCCGACTGCATGCTACCTCTGATTATCTCGCACGCACTCGGCGGAAATGCGATCGTACCCGTGATCAAGTGATTCGATTCAACCAGATGTGTTGTCACCGCACAGTCTATAAATAATAATAATAATAATAAATAATAAATAATAATAATAATTCTGTCAGTAAACCACACACTCGGAAAAGATTCCATTCAAGCGGTCGATACTAATCCTTCACAAGAGCAAACAAGTGAGTACACATAATCGATGTCTGCGGATTCACACACTACGTTCTTCTACTTGAAGCTCTAAACTGTTATGGTGATGAGGAGTAAAAAGGCACGGAAGCGTCTTCCATGACGCAGCTGTAACTTATGGAGGAAGGGAAGACCAATGATCAAAGACTCCCTACAAATTATGCTCCCAAGTGACACAATGTCTAGAGAGACTGAGAGGAATGTTAATATGGCTTTTGAACGGTTAGAAGTCATTGAAATCAGAGATTGCCAAGCAGCTCCAAAGTCTAGGTATCCTTCGATAAAAAAATAACACAAGAAGAGGATGGTCCTACAAGATGTACTGGATAATCAAAGATGTGTCACCCGGTTGAGACAAATGAGCAAAGGAACAGATCGCCAAAATAAAACGAAATAAAACTTGTTTGTGGGCTATCAGTCAGCGAAGCGATACTACCTTACCTTGAGTGAAATCGAGCACAAATGAATGAGAACAAGGGACCTCAACCAAAAAGTAGCAGCAAGGTATGGGGAACCTTGGATGTATAGAGTATTTGCGTGCCGATAAGAAGAAACCAAACTTTTTTTGGTACTTCTGCCGCTAAGGCTTTGACAGCCAGGAAGAACTTACTGTGAGGAATTGGGAATGGCAACGGATTCCACTCAAAGCTCCAAGATAGGAATGGAATCTCCAAGGTAGATAGATAAATGGAGGGACTTGGATGTGTTGAATCTTGTTGGAACTACGTCAAAATCAACAATGTTCACAACAGTAATGTGTTATGTCTGGTCGTCACAGAGGGGGAGGGCGTAGGAGAAAGAGAGGTGCAGGTGACAAGCCGTGCATAGAAGAAGTAACGGGCGTAAAAAGATCGTTCACATAAGGGAGCAAAGTGGTGGGTAGAGTATAGATCATTGAGGAAATCCAGCACTGCCGAGTGTGAATGCTTACATGATCTGTTCTTCTTGGTGCATCCCGGAAATGAAAGGCATAATAAGGAGGGCCGCATACCGAAATTGGTCAAGCGTCTTTGATCTCCCAAGCGCAGTCACCTAACGCGTGACTCGTAAACTAGCCATCGAGATCGATGGTTTGGAAATACTGAGTTCCGACAGGAGGTGTCGAACACTCACCAAAGACTGAGTAAACTGGTACAGAGTTGGGGAAAGAGAGGAACTGGAGGCAAAATGTTGATTGAGGATCTCCGCATCCTGTAACTGGAAGGGTTTGGGAGAGGAAGGGACAGAACAAGAGTGACTGCTTTGACCAGATTCCAAAAGAAACGACTTCCGATTAGTGCTTTCGATAGCCGGGTCAACTTTCGTGCATTGAGTGTATCTTCTACACTGTCAATCATAGGTTAGCAAGTGTGACGTGCAGCAACGTAATCGAACCCACTATTGCCCATGCCTTCTTCCCCGGAAAAAGATGAATCAATTGCTTTGTCATCAGACGAGACAGTTGTAAATTATTTCGTACTAACTGAGGAAACTCCGAAAAGCCAGTATTTCGAAGCGTAATTCCAATTAGTGGAAGAGTATCACTAGAATAAACGACGAAACAGGATCAGCATATTAGGAGAGAAAGCGCCTGGTAGGTAACGCTAAGAGGGCAATCTATTCGGCTGTGCCGTTTCACAAGCGGAGCTCCTAGCATCTTGCAGGATTTTCGGACAGTACCCGCTTTAATTCAGGGTTCGAGTGTTTCTCCATTGCGGGTCGAGCTGTGCGCATTTGCACGCCTTTGAAAACGCAACGAATTCGCATAGGGCTTCCGGAACGAGCGCCAGTCAGTAAATGACCCACGTTACCTAAAACTAATGGCGATGAGATATATCCATGTTGAAATTTGGTCCGCACGAGGGAGTGGCACCATGTAATCAAGCGATTTCCGAGGTTGGTACTGGACAGAAACAGTCCGCAGTTAGCAAATCACAGCAGAAAGCGTTCGTCGTGCGTCTAGGTTTCAACTAAGACGGCCACCAAATAGGACCTGAGCAGAGCCAAGGTCATCTACTCGCGCATCGACACTCCCAGCAATCGCAGCAATATCTCAGCTCTGAGCCCACCGCAATAAGGTGCGCAAAACATCTTTGAGAGTAGGCAGATACAATGAACAGGCAGCGATTATTGGCGCGTTTGCGGGGTACTCTCACATATGTTGCCAAACGAACTGCACAGAGGCGACTGTCAACAGGCAAACTAGGCGGTTTAAAAAATACCAGCAAAAGCAGAACGAGCCTCATCGGCTTTTGGATAACTGGGGTTGTGTAGTGCAGCATAATCTTCAAATGGCACAAGTATTAGCGCATTTACACCGTAATAACTCTCCGAAGTGCCTTAATGGAAGTTTTGTTGAAACCTTTCGTAGACTCGTGGTTGCATACAATAGTTCCACCATAGCTCACTCAATTACTCGGCTACATGTTTGTGTTAGACCCAGACCTATAAACCCGTCATCCACTCGGTTCGTGCGACTTTTTACTAGGAGCATGTGCCCCGTCTGTCCCATAGTTCCACCGCTAACCACGACACAAGTGGAAAGTCGATCGCGCTCAGGCTATTTGGGAAATCTGATCAAGGGTGAGTAAGCCTTCCAAATTCAGTGGCCAACCCAGCACGGACAGACGACTTCCGCCGAAGTGGATACCCACTCATCAGTTAAATAACTACCCAGTATTCACTACTGTCTGACCTAGCGACCAAGGGCTTCCGTAATTTGTTTTACAGCCACCTGGTTAATGTTTCCACCTAGTGATTGACGCTTGTGTATTGTATGTTTGGCCCCACTGTTTGCCCTACTCTTGTGTTCGAAGACTCTATCGATGGATCTCTTCCGTGTGGCATCGAGGTTTCATGGCGAAAACTGATCAGTAAAAAGGGCCTAATGGCATCGTCATTAACTCTTGCTCCTTAAGGCACTAAAACTGTTCACCTGTAACACCCTTCCGGTGCCTGGCTGCCATGCCACCCGAGGGAAGCACGAGGGCTTGGATACTGCCTAAACAGTGAAGTCGAGAGACAGAGGTCGAGTTCGAACCACGGACCTTCTGGTCAGTAAATTCATGCTCCAACCAATTGAGCCATCTCGCATTAGTCCTAAAGTTTAATTTAAAGCTCTGTGATAGTAACCAGGGTGTTTCATTCCACTTTGTTGGCATGTGTGCTGCTCCTGTTGCTAATGAATATCGATACTCAGGTGCAAAGTCCAATCAAAGTTCAAATGCTAAAGCCAAAAAGACTCATTGAAAGTCACTTCGAAGTGAGGCCTTAACAGCGAACCAGATAGGCCGCAGTTGACGGCTTTTTAAAGATGGTTTCAGCTGCACGACGGTTTTAGAAAATCTGACCTTCTCTGAAGTTCTGTACTCCTTGGAACCCGTTCGCGAAAAAAGAAACTGATCCTAATTTGGAAGGTCACATAACGTCCTGATGGTCTAATGCCGCAACTTTATCGGACAGCTTTTGCCACGTATAAGATAGCGGTATTTTTCAGAGGAATCATTGCACTACCACACTCAGCTTTGCTGGATTATTCTAACCAACAGACACTTCGGTGCATCAACAACAATTGTGAATCCGTATGAGAAATGAATCATTCATGCATTGCCGACGCAGAGAGTAACGCGCTGACGTGCACCATTGAACGTCAGCTGGAAAAGCCATGAAGCCATCAATCATGGACTAAACTGACTGTTTCAAAGTCAGCGCTATGTTCACACTCATCTCGGCACTTTTTCTGCTTGAATGCTTTGCATGGCCGCACTGAAACTAACCAATTCAGAGAGTTTCTGCTTACTACGTAGCCTTGCTTTCATCCTGTGCCAATAGTACGTGCATAAATATGAGACACTTGGCTCGTCCTGGGACCACCAATTCGCGCTGGTTAGAGCATACTCTGCGCGATAACACAGTGCCAACTGTAAAGTGCGCTGCCTGCACATGTTCAAACAGAATGGAATCAACGAAGAGGTGGGCGATCGATGGCGAAAGAACACGATAAGCTTGCGAGTTAGCATAATGAACCGGTATAGAAAACACATCCTTACGGATTGATTCTACACAGACAATGCGAATCTGAAGAACCACAGCGTGATGCTTAGCCTATTAAGTAACAATCGGAATGCGGTCATTATTAGGAACTGGTTAAATTTTGTGGTTTTGGGAGTTGCCTTGGCAGAACTCGTACCCTCATAGCCTTAGTTCTCAACTGCATTTGTGGGCTAGATGGCTCAGTGGTTACAACGAGAATTTACTGACCGGAAGGTTCGCGGTTCGATTCCAACCTCGGCCTCTCGGATTCTCCTTTGTAGGTTTGGGCAACCTGGCAGTATCCCGGCCCTCATGCTTCCTTCTGGTGGCGTAGCAGTTAGGCACCGAAAGGGTGCTACAACTGGACGACTACCGCATTTGTGCTACGTTCTAAGAACACATCGGTGTGCGTAGCTCAGGAAAAATTATCGATAAAGCCTAGTAAAGATTATTAATATATTGGGAACTGCCATTAGCAGTCTAAAAATATAGTGGGCTGTTGAAAGTAGATGAACGGAAGTAGTATCTGTCTGTTCTTTCCAGAGGGGAGGGGTAAATCAGTAACTTCATGAACTAAAAGCCTCCACCTTCCGGTTCTGTGGAAATTCCCTCTTTGCGGTGGAATTCACTCAAACCGTTTGCTTAAGAAGGGCGTCTCTCCTTGAGGAGTCCTCTCGCGAGGTGCAGCGAAGTACTGGACACCTGCATTCCTTACAGTAAACCGCACTGCTCAAAAGTCAGATTCGCCAGTTTGATTTTCTCCCGTCACATGTGGAACTGAGCTCGAATGATTGATGGAATTTCGAATGGGTAGCTGTTTTCAGACCATGCAGCCGAAATGATATTCCATAGTTGGACGCGAAACAATGCCACGTATAAGATAGCGGTATTTTTCAGAGGAATCATTGCACTACCACACTCAGCTTTGCTGGATTATTCTAACCAACAGACACTTCGGTGCATCAACAACAATTGTGAATCCGTATGAGAAATGAATCATTCATGCATTGCCGACGCAGAGAGTAACGCGCTGACGTGCACCATTGAACGTCAGCTGGAAAAGCCATGAAGCCATCAATCGTGGACTAAACTGACTGTTTCAAAGTCAGCGCTATGTTCACACTCATCTCGGCACTTTTTCTGCTTGAATGCTTTGCATGGCCGCACTGAAACTAACCAATTCAGAGAGTTTCTGCTTACTACGTAGCCTTGCTTTCATCCTGTGCCAATAGTACGTGCATAAATATGAGACACTTGGCTCGTCCAGCGACCACCAATTCGCGTTGGTTAGAGCATACTCTGCGCGATAACACAGTGCCAACTGTAAAGTGCGCTGCCTTCACATGTTCAAACAGAATGGAATCAACGAAGAGGTGGGCGATCGATGGCGAAAGAACACGCTAAGCTTGCGAGTTAGCATAATGAACCGGTATAGAAAACACATCCTTACGGATTGATTCTACACAGACAATGCGAATCTGAAGAACCACAGCGTGATGCTTAGCCTATCAAGTAACAATCGGAATGCGGTCATTATTAGGAACTGGTTAAATTTTGTGGTTTTGGGAGTTGCCTTGGCAGAACTCGTACCCTCATAGCCTTAGTTCTCAACTGCATTTGTGGGCTAGATGGCTCAGTGGTTACAACGAGAATTTACTGACCGGAAGGTTCGCGGTTCGATTCCAACCTCGGCCTCTCGGATTCTCCTTTGTAGGTTTGGGCAACCTGGCAGTATCCCGGCCCTCATGCTTCCTTCTGGTGGCGTAGCAGTTAGGCACCGAAAGGGTGCTACAACTGGACGACTACCGCATTTGTGTTATGTTCTAAGAACACATCGGTGTGCGTAGCTCAGGAAAAATTATCGATAAAGCCTAGTAAAGATTATTAATATATTGGGAACTGCCATTAGCAGTCTAAAAATATAGTGGGCTGTTGAAAGTAGATGAACGGAAGTAGTATCTGTCTGTTCTTTCCAGAGGGGAGAGGTAAATCAGTAACTTCATGAACTAAAAGCCTCCACCTTCCGGTTCTGTGGAAATTCCCTCTTTGCGGTGGAATTCACTCAAACCGTTTGCTTAAGAAGGGCGTCTCTCCTTGAGGAGTCCTCTCGCGAGGTGCAGCGAAGTACTGGACACCTGCATTCCTTACAGTAAACCGCACTGCTCAAAAGTCAGATTCGCCAGTTTGATTTTCTCCCGTCACATGTGGAACTGAGCTCGAATGATTGATGGAATTTCGAATGGGTAGCTGTTTTCAGACCATGCAGCCGAAATGATATTCCATAGTTGGACGCGAAACAATGTGGCAATGGGAGTCTGAAATCGCTCATTTCCTCAAGCGTCGTACGGGTAAACGGACCCGAGACCTGATGAGACCATCTTTATACGTCCGGCGACCTGTGACTATAAAGAGTTGTTTAGTCCTGTGTTCACCGAAGTCACAACACAATGATGTTTTAGTGATACGATACCTGGACAAATGTCGGAGGTGATCCGTCAAAGCCGAAAAGGGGGACTTCGTAGCACTCATCTGTCCAATAAACTTTTCTCCTAGTTTCGAATAATCCTCACGGGTCAGCGAGGATTTTTCCATCGGACAGACAGAGCATAAGTTGGAAATTACGAATCAGTGTAAAAAGCAAAAGCTATCAATAGACAAGCAGCGTCCCCTCGTTTTGAGCCACAAAAATGTAAGTATGTTTTGACTATTCCGTCCTGTGACCTTGTTGGCACAAATCACAGGACGAGATAGGATCGAGATTTGCTGAAGAACTCTCGCACTGATATTTGAAACAAGAAGAGACGTTAAACGAACCACTAGCCGGGAGGTCGCGGGTTCGAGACTCTTCAGAGTTTCGTGAGATGCGCACTGCTGATGATTCCCAATAAGGATGGAACAGTTGTACAGTTCTTCTCGGCTTTTCAGCATAGATTGACTCTATTTACAGGATGAAATCTCCACAAAAATCCCAAATCTGCTCACACTACAAACATGCATTTCCATTCATCCATCTTCTGGTAGTTACAGGTGCTGGGCTGTCGAAGAATTTTCAGCAACCTTATGAGTAGTGTTTTACATGTATCGCGATATCTTCAACATCGTACCAACCGAAACATGAGGCGGCTTGGTGCAGCACATTCAACTGCTTAAAAAACCATAAATGATAGATTCAGTTGGGTTCCAGGTGAGCCTTCTAGCAAATCAAACTGGTTTGCAAATGAGTGCATTCCGCTAATTTCATGCAATTTGGGTTCAAATAGAATATAAGACTGACGTAAACTGGGAGACTTCGCCTACTTGATGAGCCCCAAGAAGGGTGAAACAGGTCATGAGTTGTCAAACAGCCTTCAGCAACCTTATGAGTAGTGTATTACTTCTATGGTAGGGTGGCATGTTTGAGAGGTCAAAGGTTATGAAACACACAAACAACCGTCTGGGTTATAGACTTCACGTCCAAAAAGCCATCGTCCTCCTCCTCCTGTCCACACCAAGCGAGCTGGAAGCACTGGACTCGAGTTAAGCTATCACTGGAGCGAAATTAGTAGTGGTCGTACCAGCGTTCCAACTCTGACATGATAGTCGAACGTATTACCGCTGCTCCATCAGCGCACGCTGGACGCATCTGGATTATCACGTCTAGAGAGGCGAGCGTGTTCGCGAGGGTTCGTTCGAACCACGGACCTTCCGGTCAGTAGCTCCGGGTTCTAACCACTGAGACATCTCGAGCGCTATCGTAACTTTTGCAGTTTGGCTATCAATAGTTCTACCCTATTTTGGATGGCGAGTTGTTCCCACTAGTCTGTAGGCCTATTTCTGTTGGAAAAATTCTCGGTGCATTGCGACGAAGTCCACGAAGTGTCCCATATGCAAACTAACTTGGTTTTTGCGAGCCGCCCAACTGAACTTCTTGTTCGTGATATTCTTCATGTGAATGTGCTGCACAAAGACCACCTCACGTTTTAGTCGAGTAGTGTTCCTCCAAGGAAATATCGCACACATAAAACACTAGACGGACTTTGTGCAACGCATTCCTTTGAAGAATGTGATAAACGAGAGATTCAGTAGGGATCCAGTAGGAGCTAGTTGTTTCGTAAACCATCCTAAAAATCTACCACTGACTGTGTTCCAGTTCGGTGGGCTGGAATAGACTTCCCAAGAAAGCAATGCCACATCCCCAACCCACTCCATCCTGGATGATCGTAGAGGTTCCCTGTGCACTTACCGCCCCCAAATTACTAGCGGGAATGACACTATTAACTTTTGATATAACATACTACTCACGAGGTCACTGAATTTCCAAAAGAGAAGACAAATGCTACCGAACATATACATTCGACATAATGAAGATAGCTTCAACAGTCCAACCACTTTGGATTGGTTATTCGTGCTTGATGGGTGATCTGGCAGTCTGTGACACGACCGGCTATATCTTACGCATCAAACACATGAAATGCATCATAGGTCTGGAAGCACACGTTAGCCCTACGAAGAACCAATTAGTGCATATTTTACGTTCCACCTAAAAAGGTGACAGATCATAAAGCCCATGTGGTACCACCCGCACATTTGCATCTTTACCTAGCCATGAAGAAGGTCAGTAATGGGAATGCATCCACATCTGTCTGACATAGTAGGGATGTCGTTGAGGGACCAAGCTTCAACAACAATCCGGCAGCTGCAGAGCGAAATCCAGCAAACACTTCACCACTAAAGGGAGCAGTACGAACAGCTGTTTGATTATAATTTTCTGCGCTGTATTCTCCAAGATGCGGTCAGGATAGACATATTCATTTAAACCACATCTAAGGCGTCACCCGAGCTGTTGAGTGTAAGAAGGCTTTGTTTTGGCTGCAGGGAAACACAGTTGTGAAGATTTTCAGACCCTCCACTCTGGATTTTCTTACGATACATGCTTTTTTGCACAGTGCCATTGCCAGAAAGATAGTATACTCATGGGTTCAGTTCTGGGCCCAGTGTCAGAGAAATCCTGTCTAATCATGCCATTAAATCCCCTCGTACGGGCATTGTGTCGAAACGCCGACAGCTTCCACATAGGTTTACCTACACGGGCTACAGTCCCGAGGTATAAAGCTGGAGGGTAAAAAGAAGTGGCGGTAGCCAACTAGGATGAGGAAAACCAAACGTCTGAACCACAATGACCATTCTGAGTAGGATGAATGAAGGACCACTTCGAATCACGAGTAAAGCCCGCATTGACCTCACCTCAGGCACTGTGACAAACCCAGTATTTGAAAAGTTCATATTCTAAAGGCAGCTCAAATAAACAGTTGCATGCTTTACGTACTGACCAGCCGCCCGCATCACACAGACCCCCCGCAGCCCACACCCCTCACTGAGATCAGCCCTCATCTGATTTAGTTTGCGTACAAATATTCATTAAGGTTCTTCTATTGTAACCAGCATCACTGACAATAACAATACAAATAGGCGTATAACCGCCCTCAAACTATGAGGAAAGAAAACCTTAGTAAAGTGAGGATAGGATAGAAACATAGGGCAAGGAAGCTCTGTATCCCATCAAGAATAGGGTAATGAAATAAGATAATCATCCAGCTGTAACACACTTCCGATGTCTAGCTGCCATATCACCAGAAGGAAGCAGAGTTGCCCAAACCTAGATGGGAGAAGTCGAGATGCAGAGGCCGGGTTCGAACCACGAACCTTCAGGTCAGTAAATCCGCGCTCTACCCACTGAGCCATCTAGCCCCCCCCCCTACACGTCCGAATAGTACTGAGATGCCTAGATTTGAGCACCATCACATCATGTTGAGGTACCATCAGCATAATGGACCTGACTTCTTCAGAGGTACAGTGACCAGTTTGCCGCTCCCGTCCACCCCCCAGTGACTCAAAAGCCCCCGTGCTGCACCGTTCAGCACAGCTTCATCTACACACTGCTGACAGTTAACATCATAGTCATATGAAGAATCTGCCTCTTGGATCCACTTGTCACTAGTGGCGAAAATTTAATCGCCACAATCCTATTCCTCCATACTGTACTCTACTTTATGTCATGTAGTTACTTCGACTCTACCATTTCAGCTCGTGCACTTCTATTGTAGAAAGAGTAAAGCGTAACTTACTGTTTTTTTCTAAATTCCATCTTCTTGCTGCGTTTAATCTGGGTCTAAATACGGGACATTAGACGAACCACCACTAAGGAGTTGATGCTTGCAAAGATTCTCCGGGTGTAAAGTCACTGTTACGAAAAAGTGAGACCAAATCATACGGTACAGCGCGTGACGGGCAGATTTCCCGTTGCTCCAACCTGTTAAAATAAATTGCGAGGTTTTCAGGTACACACACATCATTAAGCCTATTGTGGCGGATATGCCATACCGTCTCATCATCATCATCATCACAGACAGCAACATTGTGTTAACACTGGTGCTTCAATGTCGTGCTACGAAACTGAGTAGTAAAAGATGGTCGGTGTATATGACTCCAGTCTAGTTTCGTTAACTGAGGGGCTGTCCTTGTTCGCACTACGATTCCACGCATCTGGAGAAGAAGCTTTAACACTCGGTACCTAACTTTCAGGCCACCCGGAAGAGGCACGAGGGCTGAGATACTGCCAGATTGCCCAAGCCGAGACAGGGATAGTCGAGATGCAGATGTTGCGTACACATCCGGGGTGACCAGTTGTCGAGGGAACCCATTTTAAACAGCACGCCAGTGCTCACAGAGCGAGATCCGGCTAGTGAAAATCATTATCAGCATTAGTAGCACAACAGTACTGGACACCTGTGCCTCGCTGTAGTGCGCCCGCTATTTATTTGAAACGATGATGACATAAAAAAGGGGAGAATACTCCCAGTGCAAGCAAGATTTCTAGGTGCTCACAGCCTTAGACCCTCGTCCAGACAATTAGGATGAATAACGAAAAAGCCGCTACTGATGCCGATAAGCAAAAATCAAGATTACTTCACACAGGGCAAACACTTTCGAGGTTTGGTTGCACAACACACTGTTGAAGGCTATCGAAGTCTCAACTATATGACCTGCTCCATAGGCATGAGCCTTAGTGACCAATCGCTTTTATGTGTAAGTTATATGGACCGTGGCAACTCTTCTCGTAAGTGCTCAGAAGTCCGCTGAGAAAGACACCAGTTCGCTCGACCATTGATTTGCGATTCACCACAGCTGTAAGCCGACTACTCATGGATGAAGCGCGGTAGAATGATCAACCAGTCTTGGATCTAGCCTGAAACACAGCCCTCTGATTGCATGAAAAACTAACTGAGCAGCTGAGAATGTGCGAATTAGGGCAGATTGGGTTTTCGTTTTACGTGTTGAGCAACGTGGTCGCTCTAAAACGACAGGCAGTGGAAATCCCTTCTTAAAAGTTAATCATATCAGAGGATGTGTTCGGCAAATTTTGAAGGCTGAATCTGCGCCGATCGCCCTCCGCATCAGTATCTGTTTCACAAGGTGTCTTCTCGAGCCAGTTGTTCTCGCCCTATGAAATTGATTTAATCAGGCACCGCTTATACTTTATGGGTGAGAAATAGATACTGGTCAATGCAGGTGGTCATACGGTCGAATGTGTCGCAAGGTCCCACTCGGACGTCAAACCATTTGAAAATCTTGGGGGGGGGGGAATCCAACTCGATTCAACCTCGTGGGACATTGGTGAGTTGGGATAAACATCTAAATAAGTAGTGGGTGATGATAGGTCAAAATCCACTGGCAGCCCATCAGTGATTGTGTTCGGTTTAGGACTCACCACGCAGCCGTAGATCCCGGAAGCTGAAAAATCTATGTATAAATCGAATAATTCATAGCAAAAAAGAAACCTTACAGAACAATCTCGAGACAGACTCTGGGTTCCAGATTATTTCACTCACGTTTTGCCACATAGACACATGCACTGACCAGTACCTCGAAACATTCACCGTCGAACAAGTGACTGAAGAAAACTTGTTGAAACAGACGCCAACTAGCACGCGTACACCACCCTTCACAATTAACGGAACACATTCTCTGATAGTATTAGTTCAGCTGTAACAGAATTCCGATGCCTAGCTGCCATGCCACCCGAAGGAAGATAAGGGATGAGATACTGCCAGGCCGCGCAATCCTAAACAGGAGTAATCGAGATACAAAGGTTGGAAGCAAACAGAGACCTTTCTGTCAGTAAATTGGCGTCTTAACCAGTGAGATACCTCAAGCTACCTGAGCTCTAATATGCTTAGCAGTGCTTCTAAGAAGGATGTGCCAATCGTTTCAGGGCGACAGATTGCTCAAAATGTAAGACAGAAGCCCCAGATTGTACGTCTCCAGCTGCATAGCTACGTGTTTCCTATGCAATCAGTCGTGTTCCGGACTAAGTCCAAGACTCTGTGCGACCATTATACCCAATTCACTTAACAGTTTACTTCTCAGTCGAGAGTCGAAGCTTAAAAAACCAAGGGTAGGACACCATGCTCAGGTCGATGAGAGCAGCAGACTTGGCAGCAGACAAACAGGAACAGACGAAATTCGCCAACGAGCACTCTGCCTATGGACAGAATAAGGTTGAAGTCAATTCCCTTCATACGAACGAATATACATGAAACCATAAGGGTAAAAGCATTAGGCATCATATCAGTTTTGCCCGATTGTAACGGGTACTGGTCCACTGCATAAACATCACACGGCCGTGAAGCATCGGTGTTGAACACTGATGTCATGCTGTTGATGATGATGAACACCGACACAACCCGAGGTCTATCCATTTTGTTCCGGAACTGGACTGTGGGTTATGCCACCTGAGAGGGAACATATGGATCTACGCAATCACTGCACCCTACTGGTGGGTGCAAACAAGGATTGACTAACTCCACTTGCGGTTAACATTAATCGGCCACAGCCAAGCATAAGATCCCCTACCCGCCGCACGCAAATGCATTGAAAATACGCCCAAGAAAGCCACTAACATCCCACAAAAACAATTAGTCAAGGTCCCTAACAACTTTCCACAAGAATCGTTGTTCCTCCGGCACAACCTTCGGTGCATTACAACAAGGGGATGAAACTACCAACACTCCACAATGCAGTTCCAAGGAACAGCAATTTGAGATCAGGACGTCACATCCGGTGAGCGACCTGACAGTCAAACTATCCGAACTCCTCTAAAGGCCTTTGGCCCAACAAGCATTCATACATAATGGACTAACCCGGCAAGCTTCGGGCCAGCCACTTTGCAGTGCAGTTCATCACAGACCAACGCAGAGCCGGGACCTACCGGCGACGATACACCTTACATCCGGACCTACTGATGTTGAAGAGCATGACGATTTTGATTCGGGGTTTAAGGAAGTTGACGTATCAAAAGCCGGCCGGAGAAAACGACTCTGATAGTAGGGATTTGTTGCGAGCACCTAGAAAGTACGAGTATCCCCAGGGTCAAGATACAGGAAAATATCCCTTGCACGCGCTCAACGCCATGCATCCCTTGACCGAACGGTATCCTGAACTCGACTTCCCAATTTTACTGGCATCCTAGCATGGAGATATATAATCCCGAGGCTGCCCTACAGTACACTCAGATAGTGGTGCAATCTGCAGGATCGCAGAGACTAATCCATCGTTTTCTGGGGAGAAGTCTTAGAAGCCCGGGATTTTGAACCTACATTCCGGAACCCTTAACTGTTGCACAGTTTAATCATGAAAAGACCATCAGGTGAAGAGCCGGCCATAGTTGGAAGGGCAGAGAGCTGACAAAGAAATATCCCTTATTCAAACCGGGATAACCGGAGTGACGTCGATAGAACACCTTATCACGGCCACAGTAAACTCGTGTATGCGGTCCCAGCTCGGAATCCCTGGCGCAAATCAATGGGGAGGGTAGTAACGAACTGACCGTTGCACACTGAACCCCGAACGATGACCAACCCCCATTCGAGGCAATTACGCACGCCATGGACTGATCTTGTTCTCAAACAATGTACCAGATTTCGAGGGGACCTACAATATTTGGGCACAAACATGTGCGACAAAAAACTAGTATACCACCCACTACGCCCTTACGGACGTTATGCCGTAGAGTATGCCAAACATACCTACCCGTTCTGTCGCCAAACGGCGGACTCCCAAGGTTACCTTAGGTTGAAAACACGTGGGTTCCAACGGATAAAACCAGCGAAAAAACCCGAGTCAGTGTACAGCATGCGCGCAGCGAAGGACATTAAACGGGTCTATGCCACCATGTAAACAGGACCAGCGACAAAGGACTGACTACCAACAACGGGAAGCTTCACTTAAGTTAGCCCACCCAACCTAGTCCGAAATAAAAACGAGCAAAACACAATACAGAAAATGCATTAAATGCAATAACTCCTAAAATGTGATAAAAAACAATCGTCGTTCTCCTCAATCCACCTCTTCGATCGTCGGGCCACGAGCACCACCACCGGAAGCAGCTCCACCTCCTGCACCAGGGAATCCACCTGGAAATCCACCGGGCATACCACCAGGCATACCCTCACCACCGCCACCAGCAGCCTGGTACATCTTCGTTATGATCGGATTGCACACCTTCTCCAACTCCTTCTGTTTGTGCTCATATTCGTCCTTCTCCGCAGTCTGATTCCCATCCACCCAAGATATCACCTCAGAACACTTCTCGCTGATCAACTTACGGTCAGACTCCGAAATCTTGTCTTTCACCTTCTCATCCTCAACAGTCTGCTTCATCGAATAGGCGTAACTCTCCAGTGCATTCTTCGCTGCCACACGATCACGCTGGTGTTCGTCGTCCGCCTTGTACTTCTCCGCGTCAGCCACCATACGGTCAATCTCATCCTTCGACAAACGACCCTTATCATTCGTTATCGTTATCTTGTTCTGCTTACCCGTGCTCTTGTCCACCGCCGACACATTCAGAATACCGTTCGCATCTATGTCGAAAGTCACTTCGATTTGTGGCACTCCACGTGGGGCCGGAGGAATCCCCGACAGCTCGAACTTGCCCAACAGATTATTGTCACGGGTCATCGCACGCTCGCCTTCATACACTTGAATCAGTACTCCAGGCTGATTGTCCGAATAGGTTGTAAACGTCTGCGTCTGCTTCGTGGGAATTGTGGTGTTCCGCTTAATCAGAGCGGTCATAACACCACCAGCCGTCTCCAGACCCAACGACAGAGGAGCCACATCCAACAGAAGCAAGTCCTGCACAACTTCCGATTTATCACCACTGAGAATCGCAGCCTGAACTGCAGCACCATACGCAACCGCCTCATCCGGATTGATCGATTTGTTCAACTCCTTACCATTGAAGAAATCCTGAAGCAGCTTCTGCACCTTCGGGATTCGAGTCGAACCACCCACCAACACAATGTCATGAATCTCACTCTTGTCCATCTTCGCATCGCGCAAAGCCTTCTCCACCGGATCAAGCGTACTACGGAACAGGTCCGCATTCAGCTCCTCAAACCGAGCACGTGTGATCGACGTGTAGAAATCGATACCCTCGTGCAACGAGTCAATCTCAATGTTCGCCTGCGCACTCGAACTCAAAGTGCGCTTAGCACGTTCACACGCCGTCCGAAGGCGACGGACAGCACGTTTGTTGTCCGAAATGTCCTTCTTGTGCTTGCGTTTAAACTCTTGGATGAAGTGACTCACCATTCGGTTATCGAAATCCTCACCGCCCAAATGCGTGTCACCCGCCGTCGACTTCACTTCGAAAACACCATCGTCGATCGTGAGGATGGAAACATCGAACGTACCACCACCGAGATCAAAGATCAATACATGTCGCTCACCTCCACCCACCTTCTTGTCCAAACCATAAGCAATCGCAGCAGCTGTCGGTTCGTTGATGATTCGCAAAACGTTCAGGCCAGCAATGGCACCCGCATCCTTCGTGGCTTGACGCTGGCTGTCGTTGAAATAAGCCGGAACAGTAATCACGGCATCCTTCACCTTCGTACCCAGATATGCTTCGGCTGTCTCCTTCATTTTCGTCAACACCATTGAAGATATCTCCTCTGCCGAGAACGTCTTGACCTCCCCCTTGTATTCCACACGGACCTTTGGCTTACCACCCTCTTGGATAACTTCGAAAGACCAATGTTTTCGGTCAGACGTCACCGATGGATCATCAAATCGCCGACCGATCAGTCTTTTCGCATCGAACACAGTGTTGCTTGGATTGATTGCTACTTGATTTTTGGCGGCATCACCAATCAGTCGTTCGGTATCTGTGAACGCAACATAGCTGGGTGTCGTGCGATTTCCTTGATCGTTGGCAATGATTTCCACTTTTCCATGCTGGAACACTCCAACGCACGAGTATGTAGTGCCCAAATCGATCCCAACTGCCGGCATCTTCAGCCAAATTCAACGGACTGAACGAACGAATTTCGAGAGCTGGAAAGGCGATCGGCGTTGTGTAGTGCGCCGTCGTTTATATAGCTTTTCTTACGCTGACCTTCTAGACGTCCTTGAAAATCTGGATTGGTCTAGATCTGAAGTTCCAAGCCAATGGCTAGTTAGCATGGGCGCTTCGAGTGCCTACTATCGACCAATGGTTGATCCTGGTTTGGGTTTGCCTTGGGCGTAGGCTGGCTTGGATGGGTGGAATGGTTTCTCCGCCTTGTGCGCTGGTCCACGCATCAATCTGAGCAGCTGAGCATAGTAGTAACGTGCGAATTTCGAACGTTGCTGCTACGTAGAACAAATCGAGAATGAATTTCCAAGATATGCGGGAGCACGAATTCTGGACAAATGTCTTGAAATCTTGTCAGTAAGTAGAGGTCTTGTTCTGGCTTGCTGAATAGCTTATATAGATTCCTTTTTTAATGATTACACCTCAAAGCAATAATGTATGTTGGATTTTTCACTTTAGAGTTGGTTGCAACCCTTTTTTCCCAGGAACCTATCCAAGTTCTTCGTCTCCTGCTGTTTTTCACGTGCCACAGTGCGGTAACTTCTGATCTCACCATTGGTGCAGATTAACAAAATCAATTTTGTTTTTTTGGGTTTGATGGATTGATAGACAGGATTGAGGCCGAAGATTCCTGAATCGTGCCCATTCTTCCCGTTCAGCGGCCTCTGTTCACCCTGAAAGACAAGCGAAAAATGATGTAGCTTTGATCCCTAAGATCTCAGCACCGGGCAGTAAGCTTGCCAGCGCGAGGACTCGTAAAAAATATCTAAATATGTTTTAATCTGGGCCCAGTGTGAACAACCAGTGGAATTGGGTTGTTCCACACACAGAACTACCTGAAATTAGGTAAATTTTTGTCTAATTTAAGACTGCGCTTGAGCTTGAAGATGTCATCATCTCCCCGACGCGTTAATTCACCTCGGAGTCGAAGGTACTTCACAGGAAAGAGGTCAAGCACCCCGAGATTTGTTTCGCAATCAATGGTTTTGACACCAGCAACCATCGTAGCAGTCCGTTCGGTGCCTCTTGAGTAGACAAGTTGGTTGACAAATTCAAGAGGCTGTCTCACGTAGGCCCCGTAGGGTATCTGCAAGCCCATGCGAGTAATACTGCGGAGGGAGTGCTGCATCGTCCATAGAACGGCAAATACACTGTGAGACATTATCATAGTGAAATGACAAGAACATGTTTCAGGAGTGCGAGAAACCTAAATCCTTCTGGCATCTATCCTCGAAATGACTTCTGGTCCATCCTCTCCACGGACAACAAAGGCGTTCGCTGAGTCTTCTCCGAATGACGTAGGGACGCACTTTCATCCACAGGAAGATGCCTGTCCAGCGACCGCTGATTTGCAGCGTCTGTATCCATTTGAAGGGCGCTGGCGTTGCATTGTCGGGGTTTCAAGTTGTCCGCAATAAGTAGACATGGGCATTAAGGGAAGTATGGAAGGTCGTCGATATAGATCAGACACAAAATGGAGCCTAGGAGAACTTCAGTGAAAACTGGTACAAGAAAAGAGTAGATCAGGCCCACTCCCTAGCGGAATTTTCTATCAAATCTAGTCTGAGCTCCTTGGAATCACATGTGGGCGGTCGAGTCGGAATCGATGCTCACCGCACAGACAACGGAGAACGATTTCCTGAGTCGTGTGCCGCGTAACCTGGCGGACACCAACTGCAAATCAACCGTGGACCCAGTTGAACCACGTGGCCATCAGCCACCGGTGCAGAGCCACAATTCAAGACTGCCGTTACCTCTGGGGCACACCACTTGATTTCGATCACAACATGGTGCATGCACGCCTGACAGTTCGCTCTCACTCAGGCCCTCGCAACTCAGCAAGAAGCATGCCATTACACTATCTTCGAAGAACTACCATAGCTCAACAGTGTCAATCTGAGCTACCCCAACGACGCTCCACAGTAAACCAATATTGTGGTGGTGGTGAGCATTTGGATGAAGCGTGGCAAAATGTGAAAAGAGCTACGCTAGCGGCGTTCAGTGTTGTCTGTCCGACTTATCCGATTCTACCACAAGACCATTGAATCTCGTCAAGATCGCTATCCGGGATTTCTGCCAGGATATCCATACCGGCAGGCAAAGAGTACGACGGGGGCCACAAGTCCTTCNCAAACGCCAAATAGTGAAGAGTCTAAGGAAAGACCGAGAGCTCTGGTGGACATCGAAAGCTCGGGAGATGGAGAAGGCTTTTGCTACGGGAAACAGCTGTGTCCCGTATCAGCTCATACGATTGACTGGCCCTAGGTAAGCAACGTTCAGCGAAACGATAAGTGAAAAAGGCGGCTCGCTAATTCACTCGCAAGAACGTCGACTGGAAATATGAGCCGAACACTTCGAAGAACAGTTCAGCTTGCATGCTGTAACCCAGACTGTGAAGATAGTTCATACTGGCGAATGGAATGTAAGTCTCGCTCGCCCATCGGAAGAAGAAATAAGGTACGAAAAAGCCCTACTGATACGTGAAAAGTCACCAGTACCAGACGGTCTACATCCAGCCTTGTTCAAAGAAGGAGGAGAATCCCTGGTGACCCATCTGACAAAGCTTATTGGTGCTATACGGAACTAAGAGAAGTTGCCTGCAGAGTGGAGCATGTGGACATTTATCTTCAAAAAAGGTATGCAGATGCTGTATTCAAACTACCGGGACATCAGCCTTGTAGCTGTGGCATCGAAGGGGCTCTCTGGTCTTATCCTTTAAAGGTTAGCTGAACACAGGGGAAGACAGGCTCGTGAAAACCAAGCTGGATTCCGTACTGTAAGAGAATGGACCGATCACATCTTCACCCTCTGACAGATTCTGAAACAGAGACATTGCTTCCAACAACCAACAATGATCTGAAAGCTGACTCTATGGGGCGCCAGGCACTATGACAGTGTCTGTGGAACAAAGGTGTCCCCCATGAATTATTGACCCGTGTGAAGGTCTGCTGGAAGCTCTCGCCTGAGTTCACCACATCAAGTTGTGCCAGACAGGGCTGTCCTCTTTTACCTTTCCTTTTCCACTTCGTCAATGATGTAATTACGAAAGTTTCACTATCAGCCTCTAATGCCTGTGGGATCGTAGCACTCCCGGGGCATTCAGTCACAGATGTCGAGTATACATAGTACTCCGCTTCTCTTGGATCTGACCCATGGTGATGCAAACAATACTGAATAATCTAAATCTGCCCCATGGTTTAACATGCGCTTTACACCAAAGTGTAAAGCGCTACTGCAAGACTGGGTGGGCTTGAACCCTAATTGCATGCTTGCGGATGAGCCGATTTTGGTAGTAGACAAGTTTATCTACCTAGACATCTGTGTTAGTCCCAGTGGTCTCGCGAATGATAATATTTCCATCCCAATTGGAATTGTAAACCTGCATCCCCGATGGCATAGGCTCGACAAGTTCGGATTTACAGTGCTGGGCACCATATGCCTCAGTGGTTAGAGCGCGAATTTACTAAGCGGAAGGTCGAACCCAACCTCCGCCTCTCGACTCCCCCTGTCTGGGCTTGGACAACCTGGCTATTTACCAGCTCTCTTGTGCTTCCTTCGGGTGGTATGGCAGATAGGCACCGAAAGTGTATTACTGCTGAACAATTATTTCACTACTATTCCGCGGTGCACTCCATATCATCCTATGGGTCAGAGGCCTTGCCGCGGCGCTCTGAGGATGTCAAAAGGCTTCCAGTTTCTTCATGACATTACCCGAGGTTATTATAAACACCGGACCAGTAATGCTGAAGTAAGTCGAATGGTTTTCAGAAGAAATAACTTGCCTACGGTCGATGCACTGAACACACCATAGGTTGCCCTAGCTTGACCAGTATACCAGTCGACCGACTTCCTCGAAGGGCTCTTTCCGGGTAGAAACGAGCCAAGGGCGGTATGTGAAGTATGAAAGTCATTACCTCAAAATTAGCTGCGCTGGTCATTGCCGTCTTCCTGGATGGATACCACGAGACGGGGCACATCACTGGTTAGAGACAGTCAGACGTGGCCCGGTCGCGTCCCCCAATGACGCCAATGCATCAGATCTATTACCTTCAATGCACAGTTCCCCTCCGAATCTCCAGTGAAAGGCCCACTGATAAACCTGCATTTTTGCAACAGTTATATCAGCTACCGCCTCCAATACGGAGCCATCTAGTCCACCTCCCCAAATCATAAGTGAACGGGACTGTGGTAGCTATAGCTACTGTAGGCAGGTAGACGTTTTTTTGCAACTGCTGACGATGACCTCAGGGGACAGTGACTCGCGATGTCTTTGCAGCAGGCAACCGGGAGATCACGTCAGGGTGCCAGCTTTTCATCAGGATGTTTCTTCCGCTTAACTGTTCCAGGCCATTGATGATAAACGAAGTGGGGCCATGAAATATCTACTGGTAGGAATACCTGGGTTCGGTTATTTCTAGAGGCCAGGCTCGGAGTCACGGCTTGCTCGGATGGTATCACCAGACGATTCCTACAACTCATGTATGCACTACGTGTCTGGTGATGCCTTTTTTTCAGATGCCCGGTCGTGGTTTTGAGCCCCAGAAGTCAAACCTAAGGCCAGCGTAAATGAGGCCGTCTTCTTGGACCAGGCACGAGGAAATGGCGTTTTAGTGAGTTGTGGCCTGCCGATGCTACATGCAATTAGACGCGATTAAGCGGTATAATGGAAGTGTATTTGCAGCGACTCATGTGCAAAATGGCAACCACATCCTGGGAATTACTTGAACAAAAACAACAGACCCTGAAAACCCGTCCACAACAAGCACTTATTGAAAATCTGACAAAGGCCATCGAAACATTCGGCGTACGGTTCGCGCTCATATTGCGACGGACCCTGACCGTACCATGTGGGAAACACCGGTTCTAGTCTGATCACCGAAGTTAAGCAATGAAGGGGCCGGTTAGTACATGCACGGGTGACCGGTTGGGAATACCGGGTGTCGGCGCCTTTTGGGGTCGAGAGGGCTCAGTGGTTAAAGCACGAACTTACTGACCGGAAGGTCCCTCGTTTGAACCCAGCCTCCGCCTCTCGACTTCCCTGTCGAGGGTTGGGCAACCTGGCAGTATCCCAAACCTCGTGCTTCCTTTGGGTGGAATGGCAGCTAGGCACCGAAAAGGGTGTTCAAGCTGAACGATTATTATATCTTCTTATTACAATGCGACGGGACGTAGAGTGCTCGAAATTGACTCTAAGAACTCAAGAAGTGACGCTGGAAGTTGTGGAACAGTACACGTATCTCGGAAGTTTCACTAGCTGCGAATTGTGAATATGATGACCAGGAAGCGGTTCTTCCTCTTCCAAGACGAGCCTTGTCCTCCATGCCACCCAATTCGGCGTCGCAGAAACCCAGATGTTGACAGGATTAGAAATTTCAGATGGGAATGAAGGATGTTGCGAAAGGTTTGGGTGCTTTTGTTGCTGTTCGGCTTTCAGGATGGGGTGCGCGTGGCCCTCCCTGTGCTTGACTGTAGACACTGAATTGTATGTCGCCTAACCAAGGTCAGTGGCATCCATACTTTCAGTTTCAATCCAGATTACCTGCAGATGCCTCGGATCTATGTGGTAGACTACCCCTTCCCTTTCGTGATCTCTTTTCCTACTATTGAAATAAATTCACTCGATTGTATGGCAGTAAAGTGCCAGCGTTCCCTTCTGGTATTGTGATTAGTGATAACGATGAGGCCTGCGTAAAAGACCTTAGTTTGCTCATGCAACTGAAACCCCTCGGAACAAAACCAGACTTCTGGTACTACTGTTAGTGCTCTACTATAACCCAAGAAACTAGTTATATGGGCAGAAAACGATGAGAACTAACAAAGACCTCTTTAGTAAGTGGAATGACTAATATGTACATATGGAAAGAGGGACTTATCGTATTATTGGTGCAAGTTAATAAATCCTATTGTTGATCCGGATGCAGGTTTCGTGTTTCCTTCGCCGTTGTTGCAGCCACACATATACCCTGGTTACCCGTGACTGGCGCGTTGGGCTCGTGTGTTGAGCTTGCCTGTACTCTGAAGCACGCGTGATCTGTGTGTGTGGTTGGCTGTGTTCTGTCCTTATATATATCGTTATAACGAGTGGGGCGTGAAAATCATAATGTGAAATCACATGGCGTCCTTCAAAAGTTCACGGAACCGGAATTGACCTGTTGTTGACGTGTTGCTCACCAATATCGTATTCATTGTCACGATGTTTTCTCGTGATGCACATTGTGAGATGTGGAACAAAACAAAGCACGAGGGAGACAGTGGACGCGGATGCACTAATCAGATTGGCCTATTTATTATTATGCAGTGGCTCGTGGCGTGGGGTTTATGCTTAATTCGAGGACTGAAAGCGCTTTCGTAGACTGAATTTCTGTGAGCAGTGGTGTTTGCGCTGACTGAATTAAGATCAACCCATCTTGACGTGACAAACGGCTTTTTTAGATGGACGTCACCCTCACGATTGAGAAAGGCAGATTTCATCTCGATTTGTCACTACGAAGACACTGGACCTTACCGTGGTGTGACGGTTTGCGCACCTCGGCGATCCATTGAGCTACACATGGGAGTGTCCCAGCGACACTCAGTCTCTCATACCAGGTTCGTC
>NW_008751777.1:1288206-1289168 GCF_000715545.1 Opisthorchis viverrini
CCTTTATTCTTTTCTTTACAATAAGGCTTTCAAATAAGTCATGGCTGTACGGCAGTGAAGCATTGGTGCTGAGCACTGATGTCATGCTGTCGTTGATGATGATGATGATGATGATGAAGTCGTCTGACCACTTGGTGTCCTCCAACGGCAGGCCGGCCACAAACTCAAATCGACCACATTGCCATCAGTTACCAATGGCGCGGATCAATGACTGACTGCCGGTTGTTTTGGAACACATTTGTGGACTCCGGCCACGCGCTCTTCCAGAGTCGCTTCTTCCTACGTTTCCCTGGGCCGCGTAAGCTGCGGAGGAATTGCCTGGCAGATCCGGATGTCAGACGAACCTACCAGAATCATCTAGAGTCTCTTCCAAATGCTCCACCATCAGATGTGAACTCACACTGGGACGAGATTGCCACCTCTTTGCATAGTGCTAGGAATTTCGCCTGTGGCACGACCCAACCCAGGCAAACGGTGGCAGTATTAAATCTCGGGGAAATATCCCACCCTGCCCCGAACATAACCCGGTGAGTAGGATTATCAGACGTCAATTGAAAGTGAGCTTGCCATCCGACCGTGAAGTATGACCGACACAGAAAGCCGAAGAAATGGAAGAAGCCCAGAAAGCCGGTAATGCCCGGAGATTATTTCAGTTAATCCGTGCGACCGGTCCCCGGAAACCACCTGTGAGTGAAAGCATCAAGCATCAGAATGGAACGACCATCTCTAATAAGGAGGAACGCCTTGACCGGTGGGCTGAATACTTTGAACAACAAATGTCTTGCCCACCGGCCGACACTCATCTAAAGCCCACAGGTGAAGTAGAACCCTGGACGGTGAACGTGGAACCACCTACGGCCTCAGAGGTTTACGACTGCATATGTTCTCTCAAGCGCCACCGAGCTCCCGGTCCGGACGACCTTCCACCCGCACTGTTCAAAGACGGTGGTGAAGTCCTCAGT
>NW_008751777.1:1289758-1323334 GCF_000715545.1 Opisthorchis viverrini
GTGTATCAAGCTACAGTGCGGGTTGTTTTGTTGTATGGCTGTGAGACTTGGTCCATTCGAGCATCGGAACTGAAACGGCTTCAGTTGTTCGACAATTTCTGTCTCAGAACCATAACTCGTGTGAGTTGGTGTCAGCGAATCCGTAATGAGGCAATTAGAAAGCGCGTTTTCGGTTGTGCAACGGGTACTTCCATTGAAGAATGTGTCCAGCACCAGAAGCTGCGTTAGTTGGGATATATGTTGCGTTCGCCAAATTACCGTTTTCTGAAGAGGGTGCAGTTTTTCATGCCCAATTCAGAGTAGCGTGAACAGAGAGGTGGCCAACCCTTGACTTGTAGAATAGGAAAGAAATAACGAAACGTTTGGGTGCTGTCGGTGCAACTAGCCTCTCAGGATGGGGAGCGCGCGATCCTCCTGGTTGGAGACGCTGCAAGATATGACTGCCAAACGATGTCAGTGGCGATCTTGTTGTCAGTTTTTGTCCAGATCGCCTGAGTGAATGTCTGAAGGTGTAGGCACCCCGGAGTGATTGTGTTAAGCCAGCACTAAGTCCCTTCCCCGAGATGGACCACGGGCGAGGTGGACCAAGTGGTTAGAGCGCGAATTGACTGACCGGAAGGTCCGTGGTTTGAACCCAACCTCTGCCTCTCGACTTCCCCTGTCTAGACTTGGGAAACCTGGCAGTATCCCAGCCCCCGTGCCTCCTTCGTGTGTCATGGCAGCTAGGCACCGCAAGGGTGCTACAGCTGAACGATTCCCTTTCCCGTCCACCTTTACTCTTTTCTTTACAATAAGGTTGTACGGCAGTGAATCGTCGGTGTTGAACACCGATGTCATGCTGTTGATGGTGATGTCACTGCTGTTTCGGTCGGCAAGAAATACGAATACCTTGATTCTGGCAGGCGATATGTCTGGCAAGGTCGATCGATCAGTTCCAGTGCAACACCATCTTTTTGTTCGATTCGACGCTGATCGCGCACCCAGTAGAGAGCGGCATTTTCAGTTGTGTGCTGAAAATCATTCGTTTCTAGCCTGCAAACTTTCAGCGCGAGCGCTCATCTGGAGGCCAACAAATGCAAACCATCATTATAATCGTCAGCTGTAGACCGCGTGCATATGGAACAGTAGTTCTAGCTACCACAATCTCGCCGATGATCGGAGGCGGTAGTTTATGTAATTGACGCGTGAATGCAGAAGTGCCAGTAGGCTTTTCGTTGAATAGATCGGGAGGGGAAGCTGTTCATCGAAGCCAGAGCTCGATGTAGTTCATTGGTTGTAGCCCAAACTCACTGATCCAAAAGCTTGTCGTTCAATCTCAACGTCCGCATCTTGACTGCTCATGTGTAGGCTTGGATAACTTGACAGTATCTCAGCTCTCGTGCTTACTCCACAGGGCATGGCGGCTACGCGCCGAAATAGTGTTATATTTGAACGATTGTTTATTCCTCTATCAGGCATGTTCTGCAACAGATACCAGCCAACCACTCAGCTTTTTACCGAACAGCCGTGACTCATGGTCAGAAGTGCGCTGTAGAGCTGTTTTTCTCTTTTGGAGAGCACTTTCCCCTCCACTGAAATTACGGAGCTAGGTTTTGGAGTAAGTCGCGGCATTAAACGTTTTTAAACCTTTGATGACCGTGTCACGTAAGCATAGCAAGAGTTAGCTGGTTTCGGCAGAGGTTGGCGCACTGGATTGTTTGTGTATCCTAGAGATGAAGGGCGCAGCCGGCTCGCATGACGCGTCGAAATGAAGGTGTGCACAACTACTCCGCATGTTAACTGTCTAGTGTGGCACAAACTACGGCATTGTATCCATTTCTTCGAACCGCTCCGTTAAACGTCTTCTAGCATCACTTGACGAGGCCAAAACATACGATTGACAGTATGTTGTGATGACGGTCAAGCATTCCGACCTCACCGGCATTATGGGCTGTGACTGAGTCTCCCACCCCTGCCTCTCGACTTCCCCTATCTAGGCTTGGGCGACCTGGCAGTTGCCAAGTACTCGTGCCTCCTTCGTGTGGCATGGCAGCTGGGCACCGAAAGGATGCTGCAGCTGAACGATTATTATTATTATTATTATTATTATCTCACTGGTCACGAGAGTCAAGGAGGATATCCTTGCTTGTCGCCACTGGATGTCGCAAACTCAGGGGAGAGCTTCCACAGAAGGTGGCTTACAGCACTCGAAGTAGGACCAAGAATTTATGGTAGACATTTTCAGTCTATGGACACTGTCATGTTCACAGAGTCAAAGGCAGGCTGCATGTCAAAGAAGACCACCATTTTAGTTGCTGAAAGTAGTGTCGCTATCCCAAAATCTGTCGGAGGGTGAAAATATTATCGATGCATCTCCTCGCGGGACGGAACCCATCTTAGTTTTCGTGGATCTGCTTCCGTCTGTGTTCAGTCGAGCTTCGAAGGATAAAATCAGAGAACTTTCGATTCCACAGCTACCAGCTTAATGCCACACAGTGTTCGCATATCCTTTCTTGAAGACAGGGATGACTGTCGATGAGTCCTATTCGGCGGGCGATTTATCTTCACTCCGTGTAGTACCAATAGGCTTTGTCTGATTGCTTACCAGGAGATCCCTATCCTTCTTTAGATAGTTAGTTACTGAACCGTCTTTTCCACTTTTTGTTTCACCAACCGTTGCTTTTTCAATGGGCAGTCGATCGTATCAGTTGGTATAGAGCGCAGTTGTTTTCTGTGGTAAAAGCCTTCACCTCCTTAGCTTTCGTTTTTCACCGATGTTCTCCGTTTTCGCTCAAACTCTTCATTGCTTGGTATGTGAGGGATTTGAATGCACCATCGTACTCCTTGCATGCTGGTAGGAATTCCCTAGCATCAATCTGGACTAGCGATCTCGACGATATCCAATGGTCATTTGATTGTATCGCAGAGTTCTGGTAGGCAGCAGTGAATACCACTAGCATAGCTCCCTTCACATTTTGTCATGCTTCCTCCACTTGTTTGCTACTAATGGAGTCTTTGCCTTTGGATCACCGGACACATGCAGAGTGAAATGTGAGAGATTTGGGTTCGTCTTTGGAGCTTTATAATGCAAGACCACGATCAGGTCTTGTATACCTGTTTCGGAGGAACAGCATAGATAAACCTTAAATGAGTATAAGGTTTCGGTGAGCATTACCTGTTTGCCACTTTAATACAGATTACAGACGTTAAACGCTCCTATGTAGAAAGAATCTCGTGGATTCGGAAAGTGTTATTTCATCTATTGTTCACGGGCAGCGGGGTTCATAAAGCAAATCCGTCAGACCAGTGACAATTATATTATCTGGCAATGTTTGCTTGTGTGGTGGGGTGGCGTCGGGAAGGGACATCGGTGGACAGGTGATAGTTTTCGGTTGCTAAGGCCGAGGAAGATGATCTAGTTGAAGTACCTCGAGCCTTCGTCTCCCAAGTCTAACTCGCAAAACGATGCAAGGATCTAGTGTTTTGTTCAGGGACTCTGTCCCTAGTCTCTGCCTCAAGAGTTCGACCTGCGAGGCAGCAGACAATAGAGTTTTCTTTGTGGACCCTGCCCGGAGCAGGTGACTCAATAGCCTGACCTGCTTGGCTGCAGTTGCCCTAACCTTATATTATCTGGCAATGTTTGCTTGTGTGGTGGGGAGGCGTCGGGAAGGGACATCGGTGGACAGGTGATAGTTTTCGGTTGCTAAGGCCGAAGAAGATGATCTAGTTGAAGTACCTCGAGCCTTCGTCTCCCAAGTCTAACTCGCAAAGCAATGCAAGGATCTAGTGTTTTGTTCAGGGACTCTGTCCCTAGTCTCTGCCTCAAGAGTTCGACCTGCGAGGCAGCAGACAATAGAGTTTTCTTTGCGGACCCTGCCCGGAGCAGGTGACTCAATAGCCTGACCTGCTTGGCTGCAGGGAGTTGCCCTAACCCGAGGGCGCAGGGAATAATGTATTATTGTCTCATCCCTGATGTGGCTGCGCTCATTAGGTGCTTTTTGAGTAGCACCGGACTCTTTGGTTTTAAAAGTATTTCAACCATATTGGATAATGATGAACATAGACCTATTGGTCGCGGTGTGAGGGAACGCCTTACTACCTTCACACCCCCATTGCAGAGGACACTGCGATTGTACTCCCTAGACCGGCTTAGCATGATTACTAGTAGCACAGAAACTTGTTGGCCTTGCTCTGACTGCTCCCCTTTTGGCCTTCCTATCATGGTTGCGTCGTGTGGAACGAAGGTTCAGTCAATGTGGTCAGAGGATTCATTACAGCACTCAGGCCCGACCAGCACTTCAAGATGGCAGCTTTAGGTTGCACAGCGTTCGTTGTGGATAGTTCACAAAACTGTATCAATCCCCTTCTAAATTCCTTTTCGTTGCAGTCATGCTCGTACCCGACCGTTTTGTTTCAATCGCGGAGCTTTCGTACGCCGCAAACGAACGTGTATTTCGCGCTGCGTCTTACTACAACCCTGTAGCATGCTCATTTGTGCTAATATTTCTCCCTTTCAGTTCTTACTCATTCTACCGAATGAATTGGTCAAAGGCTATTTTCTGGCACTGGACATTCGTGTACATGTAAGTGGTTTTTTCTTGACGATCATCCTGTGTGCAAGCCTCCGTTCACCTCGGTGTACACGACAGTGCTACTGGTAAGGATGTCAGCTTTAGTGCACGCGCCCTCACTTGTGAGCACTGTTGGCCTGAGGTCGACCTGCTTGATAGATCAGCTTCTCTTCACCTTGTTTTGTACTATTCATTGTTGCCGTAGTCCCTCTCCCTCCTTGTAGATGAATTCGCGTGCGGTTCGCCGGAATTTCGGTATAGTCGATATCTCTCAAACATTCCCTGTGATTGGGGCTGACAATTACACGATACGTGAAAGTCTTCGCAGTGTCCAAGGATGCATCATCTTGAGGTGTGTATCAAAAACACGCGGCGTACTCTGGTTATATCGAAGTTGTCATACCGTATTCTGATTGCTGTGAAGGCATGCGTGTAACGCCATCTGTCAGCAGTTCTTTCGTTACTTTTTTATCCTGGACGGAAAATACCATATAGCGTTCACGCAAACGAGTATTTTCCATCAACGTTCGCATCTGGTAAACGGGAAGCTGATTTGCATGTGTAGTTTTCTGTCCAACGGCGTCATCGCTATTTGTCGTTACACCAACCAAACAAAGCTAGAATTGTGAGAATACAAGACTTTGTAGTAAACAGCTGTAAACCGTATACCGTAGGAACATTGGTTCCAGCTGCTACAGTTTCTATCAGAAGGTGTGAGTGTGGGACATACAACCAAGCCTTGGAGGCGAAGGCATGCTCAGTTTGTTCGGAAATTGGATAGCCACACAGTGAATGAGATAGCTTCGACGAACGAGCACCACTGATTGCACGATTAGGCCATTTCTGCCCATCCGACTAGGTTTACTAGGTAGTGTTGTTGTACTCCGTTGTCAGTGTTGTCCGCTTGTCGGTCGCTTCTACTCAACACAAGGCAGACGGTCTTCTAGCATGCGGACTACATGTCCCAACCAGCGCAGCTTATGAAGCGTGATTAATCCATCTGTCGCGGGAGAGTTCCTTCTTCCTAACACCATCTGGCGTATCTCAGCATTGCTAATCCGATGTTCCCACCAGATCAGACCAAACACTGACATCTTCCGTTTGTCCTTCGCGCGTGGGGGCCACGTTTCGGATCTATGAAGCAGTATGGATCGGACCACCGCAGTGTAAACCCTTCCCTTGACAGACAAGCTCACATCACGTCAGTACCATAGGTGTCGGAGATTGACAAAAGCTGCCCTGGTTTTTCCCATTCGAGAAATAATCTCATCGCCAGCCACTACATCGGAACCTGTACAGCTGCCCAGGTAAGCAAATTTACCTACCACGTCGATTGGCTTACCTGCAAGCACGAGGTGTGGGCTCGATCCCATCCAGTCACGTAGCAGCACTTTCTAGGTATGAAGCGCATGCCAAAACGCATGGTAGAGTTATTTAGGCTATTAAGAATGGTCTGTTTACTCAATGTCTGTGAGGGAACGTCCCGGGAGAGTTTCGACTTTTGAGGTTTCAGAGGCAGGCAGAGGAATTTCATGCAGCACACCAACAGCATAGTTGTAGAGAAAAGGCGGGATAGAACAATCTATTCCTACATCAATAGACTTTGTAGTAGACAGCCAAATATAGCAAACTATTGAATTTAAATAACATCCTTTTCTGCACCTGCCTGTGGCTGGATTAATGGCGCCAGGATTGATGAACCCTGCCTGTCACAATTCAGACAAGCTGCGTCATCCTTTTCGTCATTGAAGTCAACATTAGCGTGCAACTCTGGTTCTTCGTTACCATGCAGTGTCATCTTATTGGATTAAAGTTGTAAAATGGGAAAAAAGAAATGGGACAGGGAGGGGGATCGAAAGCCAACTTAACACAAACCTCCGAGGCGCCTACACTTCCAACACTGCCAGTCAATCTGGATAGAACCTGACAGCACGGACGCCGGTTAGCCGCCATATCTTTCAGTGACACCAGCCATGAACAGGGAGCGTTGCTTGGATTCCATCCTCGAAGGCGAATGGCATCAACAGCACCCAGATATTTCGTGGCATCCAGCATCGCCTTCTAGGATGCCACATTCTGTCCACCATAGGTTTCTACAAACCCGAGTTGTACTCGTAAAAAAACGCTCTTCTCCGTAGATAGTAATTCGCCACCTTTCGTAATCTTAGCCAGATAGATCCGGCCTTGATGAGACTCGTAAGTGGTTTTGGCCCCTAGTCCATCCGGTACATCCGTTTCCTGTCTTTATCTCTCATTACCTTATTTGGCAGGAATAGCCTATTGTTTATTCATGCCGCTGGGCTTAGAACTAACTTCTAAATTTGCCGTCGATCTTGTTTCTTAAACAGACTAAGGTGAGTTCATGCTATGCTACATTCTGTTTTGAGAAAAACAGCAAACTGCAACTAATAGTGTGTATAGGCGAATTTTGACCATCAGCAATCTCATCCTGGAAGACGAACAGCGCCCAGACATTTTGTAAAATCCTTCGTTCTCTTCTGCCATTCCGAATTCAGTCAACCTCTTATTCTGTGCCACTCTGAATTGGGAGAGACGGAAAACAGCGCTCCCCTCGTTTAGCGTAGTACATGGTCCAGTTAACTAAGCTTGCAACGCTGGATGCATTCTTTGAGTGTAGTACCCACTGATTCCCGAAAAACCCGCTTCCTGATTACCTCATCCCAAGTTCGCTCGTTCCGTATGATTCCACCTTTGTAGATACCACAAGATTGCACGGTAAGGGGTACTTGTAGTAAGGCAGGCAATAAAGGACCATATTCAGAGACAGCTACCGGATTCTCACCAGGTTCGCCAAGTAGAAAAGCGCAGAAAGTAGATCTGTTCCTCCGAACCGAGCAATGGATACCACAGATGTTTCGCATTTGGTCTCACGCATCCTGCCCTCTGATCTATGAACCTGTGAGTGAATGTGTTCCGAGTAATTCGACACCGACGGCGAGGTAAGCATCGAAATGACTAATCATCAGTTGTTGCTTTTGGGTATAAAACGCGAACTAACAATACAGGCGGGCCCACAGTACATAGTGCACTCAGAAGCCGGAGATAGTTACATGGATTCAAAATTTGTCTCCCCAAGTCGGGTCCGTGATTTCTCATGGAAACGTGGTCACCGAACCTCGAAGTTTCACATCAAGAGGCACACTTTACAGGATGCTGTACCAAATATATTCAGAGCTGGATTATCGTGTAATACACCAACAGTCGCTGAGTAGTTGAACGCTGAATTCAGACATTTCGAAACTCAAAATTCGCATTGCTTACAGGGACTCGCTTGGAATTCTGCAGTGGGTTCACCCAAGTAACTAAATACATTAACGGTCGCTCTTGCTAAACGGGAATCAGATTTTCGTGCGTAACACATTTTATGCATCGTCATCATTGCCTACCATTGAATGATTGGAAGGCAATACTTGGAAGTAAAAAAATCGAACGTAGAAGATCGCTGTATTAGGCCCCTGCATGTGGGATAACTGCTTCGTACCCAGTGGATTTGAAGATGTGTTTTTTATATGGGATGGCTCTGCAATTGACACTCTTCGACCGCCATGGTTCGAAAAACTCTGCATCATGTTTCACCTTGTTTGGTGATAGGAGTCCGACCTTGGCGTGGCTGGAACATGTTCTGGACCAGTAGTTCAGTGTGTGTGTGTGTGTGTGTATGCCTTACGCATCTGATGCCAGTACTCTTCACTACCTGAGCTGGCAGTTGGTATTCTCACTTTGGAAAGTTATAAAGAAAGAACTTCAGGACACGCAAAAGGCTAACTCAATGGAGTTTTGACGACCTCTGATAACGAGCAAATTTAATTTTCGTTCAGGAAAGCGCAATCGATTGTGATTTTAAACACTCACTGTATGGCTACGGTAGCATTTTTATGAGATCTGAACAGAGAGGATGAGAGCTGTCACTGAACGACGTCATCGACAGGTGGAATGGGACATAGGCATTGAAATGGAGGAAATGAGTTTAATGCTTCGTTTCGGTAGACAGAAATCTTCAATGGGCAGGCAAGGTAAAAAGACACGGAAGAATCGAAAAACGTACAGAAACACAGGCCAGTGCGCACAATTACGAGTAGAATTCTGTGGATGATTGGACTGCCGTATCTTCCTTATCGGAAATGGCAACTTTCGCGGCTTCACGAAGCTTATTTTAACGTAAGCAGCTCAAATTAAGTAGCAGGACAAATTGTCTCCACCTGGCATTTCAGTTTGAAGCATTTCTTAATGGCTGTGACTCTGTCAGATGAAGATATTTACTTCAGAGATGGGCACCTATGGCTCCATAACCGAGTCTTTCTCCGTGATCGCACCAAACGATTCTTTGGTGAGTCTAAGCGAGATATACACTTATAACTACAAGGGGGATGCCAGCCCTCCGAATAAACCACAGACTGTGGCCTATTGAAGATTAGTGTGGCGCTGGTGATGTACGACAGAACACACTAAGTGTCCTCGAAACTCCCTCCCAACTGGGTCACAATACGAACCTTGCTCACCATGTAGGTAACAAGCTTATTTTCACCTGCTGTCATTTAACTGGTGATGTACGACAGAACACACTAAGTGTCCTCGAAACTCCCTCCCAACTGGGTCACAATACGAACCTTGCTCACCATGTAGGTAACAAGATTATTTTCACCTGCTTGTCATTTAATTGCCATCTGAAAAGCAATCAGATAATAACACAATTTACAGGCTTACTGGTGTACCATTTCTCAGGCAAGGTTACCATTCTCCAGTCACGTGAAAATCCAATCAGATTTAACAGTTCTGGAGAGTTCACTTGCGCGAACTACACCAAGCACATATTCATCTAATCAACTGCTCGAGGGAGGAAACAGTGTTCACAATTTCTTGTTACTGCACTGAATACAGTGCCCCCGTTAGCGAGAATATAAAATGTTTGCCTGACCTTATGATATTTTCGTCATTCCACCGTTTTGATCCCAACAGACCCCATATTTTATGCACGCAAAACGTTCAATTTTACTCCGAAGGCCACGGATGTAGACAAGCTGTTGGATTGACCATGGGTAACCCTCCTGAGGCAAAGTTAGCCAATAATATTAGGAAAAGACCAGGGAGATAAACTCATTTGAATACTGATATGCCGTACAGGATATATCTGCGTAATATTGTTACCAGTGTGTCAGTTCTGTGTAAATATCTGTGATTCATTCTGCCCTGTTTATTGAGTTTTCTCTTCCTGTTTTCAGAAACTGTTTCCAGAGAGTCTGTGCTCTGCGTGCTCACGACAGGACGTTTTGTTTACTCCCTTAACCTGACAACGATGTGTATGAGTTGTAGAGGTCACACTTCGCGCACTTTCACTGTCCTAATCAGAACGACCTCTGTGCAAACGGTCACCAGCCCAAGGCACGACAGAAGTCATTACATCTTGCTTCCTGGCTGGTCCACAATACCAAAAGAATGAGACGCAACACCTACTGGCGTGCATGATTCCCTTTATTGTAAAAGCAAGTATTCACATGAATACGGGTAAAACAAATCCATTTTTTCCAAACTCCTTTAACCAGACGTCTACACGCCTCTCAGTCCAGAAAATCCATCCTAATTAGACATTTCCTCAACGTTTACAGAAATGTAGTTATTTCGTTTCTAGCTGGTTACCCCACTAACCCTGAGACAATTAAGACCCACTTTCAAACATCATTTCCCGATTAATTGTCCACTGCATGTCCTATTGAGTTCAGCTTTTTTTGGCTTTAGCCACTTTCGTGCTGCGAACACGCTAGTATCCTGTCGCTCAGACTGGAGTTAATGAAATATATTCTCAGATATGTAAATGTCTTTTCTCACCCAGTAAGCCCAAAAGGTCGCTGTTTAGGAGGCCGTCCTAACGAACTGATCCGGCTTGCCTTCAGAAATCCTATCGGAGAAGATAAGCTCACATCAAAGTACTTTAAGTCCGAACGACCGTTCACTGAACTTCACACTACGGTGTGCTCCCTAAAAGATCCTGTTCAGAGTTTGGTGGATGCTCAGAAAATGAATGGGAAAAGTTAGAAAACCGCACTGAGACGAACCTATAACGCGGTTCGACTCAAAGTTCTCCTTCGTTAATTCTTTCATTGTATCTATCGTTCCACCTACAGTTACAGAGGGTTTTATTTTGAAAGGATGAACAGAACTCTCTGCGCCATGGCTCGGGAAGGATCTCTACTACCCATAGCGGGGGGCGAGATGGTCCAAGAGGTTAGAGTGCGAATTTACTGACTGGAAGGTCCGTGGTTCCAACCCGACCTCTGCCTCTCAACTCCCTTGTCTAGGCTTGGGCAACCTCGCAGTATGCCAGCCCTCGCGCAACCTTCGGGTGGCATATCAGTTAGGTACCGAAAGGGTGCTACAGCTGAACGATTTCTAGCCATGACTGATGGACAAAACCATAAGTCGAATGGCCAGTCAAATGACATTTCATCGGTTATCAGACACAACTCTGGAACCGGTCACTCAGTTGACATTGATCCCAATTTTCCACTCCGATGCAGATTCATTGGATCATTCACAGTGAAATTTTGGACACGATATTGTTTACTAACATGTAGAAAGGCTTGATGGCTACGTTAACCTTGCCCTTGTTCATGTGTTGCAATGCCGAAACTAAGCAATGGTTCCACCTCGTAACCTGTCTTTTTCTGTGCTATGGATCAAGTGGACCAATAGCTTGAATTTCGCGGGTCTGCTCTGGATGTTGTATCTCCTCTAAGCAGTACAGTACCTTATGAGCTGTAACTCAGTCGTGGGACTTTGGGATAGCAACAAAACTTCAACGAACAACAGTCGGGTTGGGCTTTGATGGGTTTCAGAAACCAACAAGGCTACTTAAAATAGTGACTTGTGCACGCTAAAACAATGCCACAGCATAAGGGAGCGTTGAAACCTGAAACATCCAATGGTACAGTTCATATTTAATTGGATGCGTGGGTACCGTTTTGGTTACTAAAATTGGCTAAAGTACGCTAATCCTGCCTCCGCATTTACTAGCTCTGTTGTCAGATTGACTTCAAGTCTTTTCGTGCGTCTGAAGTATGTTAACAACTCCAACCTCCGACCTGTAGATGGTAAAACCTGGAAAATGGACACCAGGCCACGGAGCGCATTTCCAGACAATCTAACCACTGCTGACCTAATTGGGGGACATGTTCTGTCTGGACCGTGCGCGCACGTGCTAACATCGATTGAGACAACAAGACAACCGGTTTTGGACGCGCTTTCATTGCGATACGAGAAGCCCCTCATGATACAGCTTACAGGGTTTTGCCTGCCCGTGCGTCGTGCCACTATCTATTCACCAACGCCTGAAATCAATGCGTTTCCGCGCCGTAGAGAATGCTTATGGTGCAGCTTACAGGGGTTTTGTTTGCCTGTGCGTTGTACCACAGTGGTCTCACCAACGCCTGAAATCAATACGTTTCCGCAACGTCAGCACATAGCGAATGCACTGGGCTAAAGCCCTCAGCCACCAGAAGTAGGCCTTCACAGCCCAGGTTAGGACTGTTTCGACTGGTCGGTTGGCAGGACTACCGACCGTTGGAGAGAAGCTAAGCCATAAACGTGCAGTCTGGCTGGTTGACCACTGCACTACCTATTAAGCTCGACTCACCATTAAATTTTTATGCAGACTGTTGCTATCCCGGCCCCATCAAGGGCATATTTCACAGCTAATAATCATCCAGACTCTAGTTCTGCTTCAAACCGACTCCGGTAAGGCACCCCAAACCGCGTGATAAGCTAACCCAAGTGTCCGTTTCAAATGACCGAGAGTTCTCCGGTAAAGTGCTGCCCTCTCCTACAGGCAATCTCAACCTTAAAAGCCACACAAAGAGGAAGCAATTTCAAATGTACACGTATTTATACCGTGCTCTCTCTTGAAAGGCTGCTTCACACTTCTAAGAGGAGAACCGTTTTGTCGATTCCATTCGTTTTACAACTCCAAAGGGGAATGCTTTCTTTATTAGAAACTCCTAACAAAGGAACCCTAAAAACAGACTTTTGTGAGTCGCTCCGGTATATTATTTCTCCATGCTAGCAAAATCACCCAGTAACAGAATGAAGTCCAGGTAGAAACAAAATAAATGAATCCTAGGCTGATGGGAGTTTCGTCCTCGAAATTGGCCTCGCAAGTGAGGCGAGATGGACGGACTTCCATTCATCCAGATATAGTGAAAGACGACGAGGGACCGTCAGCATGGGGATGAACACAGGTTGCGTCATTTGATACGCGTGTGCTATGATATTAGAATGATTTTTCTAGTGACGCTGGTTGCCGAAAAATTGAGGTTATGTTCGCACACATTTTGGTATGGCACCCAGTTCGAAAAAAACGTATCCCGAAACAGGGGAATAGAAGAAGGTGGGTGATGAAAGGGGAACTGAAAGAGTTCAATTGCTGGTTTGTCAGACTCAAATAAGAGCGCATTCACTCGTTAGTTGCGACTTATTTCGGTTCGGAAGTCGCTTCCGTGACCTTGTTTTACACGTTGTTCTTAACTCAACCTTCAGCCGTGCAACATCTCGAATGTGGTATCTTATGCGCAAATAAGTTAACAAAAGAATCAGTTATATTTCCACTGAACCACGCGTTTATACTATCCTTCACGTGGACGGGATATATAAAAGCCGCCTCATGTTTCGGTTAAAATAAAACTCATGAAGATGAAGTATTTTTTCGAAGACGTTTATTGACAATCGGTAGATTTATTGCTGAGTAACGGCTTTCTTTCGACACAAAAGCTTCGTCAGGCCAAGTGACTAGGTTCCGAGGTTGGCCTAAATTTAAGGCGGAAGGGGAACTAACCAAATATTTTTCTTTACACGACACTACGAATAAGGGCGATGAAAACTCTGGGTTGCTCAATACTGGTCCCGCCATTTTGTGTCCATCAGGTAAACCTAGTTCCCGAATTTTCATCGGTCCTATACTATAGTTGAACATTAAATTGTGGCCATAAGCACTCGTTTGAAAACTAACCTGGTGCTGATGGGAGATCCAAACGAGGTTCAACTGACTCTCTCCTTTGTAATATTGCCCTCCTCTTAACAATCATTTTACTTACTATCCGAGTACCAAATACAGTTCGTGTAAATTCATAGATTAGGCCCAGCTGAAGAGCCCTAAAAAAAACATCATCGGTACTTATCTATCCAACCCTGTGAGGCTGCCAAGTGAATTGGGGAATACTGTCTTTCAGCTGTAGAACTCTTTCGGTGCCTAACTGTCATGCCACCCGAAGGTTGCACGAGGGCTGGGACACTGTCAGGTCATCCAAACCTAGACAGAGGAAGTCGAGTGGCAGAGGTCGGGTTCGAACCACGGACCTTCCAGTCAGTAAATTCGCTCTCTAACCAATTCGGCCATCTCGCCCCCCTGGGAATACTGTTTTATCGGGTAAACCTTACTAAACAAAACACGACACTTCAAAGAAGAGCTAAGCAGGAATTTAATACACACCAGGAAGTTGGTGCAATGTTCATTCACTGCGAGAAGTCTCCAGGCAAACAGTGCCCCTGAGAAACATGTGGTACTTTATATTCATCGGCACAGTGTTTTGCATTTCCCCTTGGCATACTATCCACATTTGCTGGGTCACAATTCCTGTGTTCCATGAGAAATAGCTGGATTTACCCCGGCCGCCTGGTGAACACTCACCAGTACTTCGATGAAGGCCAATAGTAACAATGTTTGATTTGAACTTCCTTCCGGTAACAACCCGACATCAAAAATTAATGTGTGGACGACAGATCCACTATAACGGCGTGCACTGTAGCAAACTCGATGAATGTCTATTTTGAATGGAAGAGCAAAGAAGTACTTCTTTGTGACCGAAAAAGGTGGCATTGCAAGCCTAAGCGTAGCAAAGAAAACGGACATTCGTAAACCTTCCTCTATTCAATACTTCCTCGATTTCAACAACACCGAATCCAGAAACACTTGCGATCACTTCTCGATTTTATCACCGCCGGGATTTTTCAAAAACTAAGTGTTATGTGTGACTGCTGTTCCCACTGCAGTACCTGGTGCCAAAAAAGAACTCGGCGGTAAGGGACAAAACAGCTTTATAGCAACAAGCGAGTGAGTGAGAGTGCGAAAGTTAGCTGCCCCGCGCTATTTAAAGGGCACTTTCTGGCATTGATCCAAGCTATCTGAGAGGTGTTTAGTGAACACTCATCAGCATCGATGGTGCTTCCATGAAATGCCTGAACGCTGATCACATTCACTCGTGCTTCTGTGGCTTTTGCTGAATTTATTGAATGCTTGACTGGTTTGTCTGCTCTCCGGGCTTTCCTACTGATACTTTGTCAGAGTTTTAGGGTCTCAGTAGGTTTCGGGAATCCTGGGGTCACTTCCAAGGATCTGACCTTCCTAAAGCCTTCTTCTGGCCGTTCAACGTAAGATTTCCGGCGCAAGTCAAGTTAAAGAGGTTCCATAAGTCTTCTGGCGCTACCGGTACCTCTGATCTCCCAAGATCACTACCATTAGGCACCGCTTCACACGTACCGTTCAAGACGGATCTATTACTGCAACCGAGACGCCGTGCCGATCGCGCCAGAAGACTGGTAGATCCATTTCAACTTGACCCGCGCCGGAAATTTTACGTCGAACGGCCACAAGGGGAAGGCTTCAGGAAGGTCAGATCCCTTGAAGTGATCTCAGAATGCCCGGAACCTACTGAGACCCTAAAGGTCTCCTTAAAAGGAATGTTGTCATTTACCAGAAAGCAACTTGTAGACCAGTTGTTGTCACCAAGCGCCGCAAGTTTTTTCATTGTAGATAACTCGGTTCTGTGATTCGAGGATACACAATGCTCGACATTTCTTAACACAAATGGATGCTACTGAACATGTGGCAGTATGGCCTTTTCTCTGGTAGTGGAAATTTGCCCCATAAGTCATTCCAAACCTGGTCTTGATTTACAGAGTTAATAGGGTAACCGAGTGTGTTCAGTAACACCTTTAACACTATCAGGCCACAACAAGGAAAGCCAGCTTCCCAGAAGGATCACTTTCTGATAAAAAATATTTCTAATCGTGTTAAAAGTGAAATTCTCTGACCAAATTTTCAGGAATTACCCAGCAGAAGCAAGAAACGCTTATTGAGCCCATGCCATACTGGGGCAAAGATGATGTACTGATGGCTATCACAGGCCGTGACGTGACACGGATTCCCACAAACAGAAATGACGTACACGTGGTAGACATTTGCTGCTTTATTTCGTTTCCGGGGAGAGATGGCCCAAGTGGTTAGAGAACGAATTTACTGACAGGGAGGTCCGTGGTTCGAACCCGACCTCTGCCTCTCGACTTCCCCTGTCTTGGCTTGGGCAACCTGGCAGTATCCCAGCCCTGGTGCAACCTTCGGGTGGCATGGCAGCTAGGCACCGAAATGGCATAACATATAAATCTTGTTCTATTCGTTTTCATTCCACTTCCATGCTTTATGGTTTTGGTACTTTGACTAGTTGAACACAATCGCAATTCAAATCCATTTGTGCTTTAGCCGATTCCACTCTTATTTCGCAGCGAAGATTTCGCCCAGTAAGTGAAGCCAGTTTATGCTGGCAAACCAAGAAGCACTGTACAGATGCCTCGTTCTTATTGGAAATCATCAACAGTGCGCGTCTCACGAAGCTCCAGAGAGATTCTAACCCTCGACCTCCCAGATAGTGGTTTGACTAACGTTCGGCCACAGTTGACTGATCAGAAGTGTGATTGACTGTCACTTGGAGCAGAAGGCCACTTATCATTCAATCAAGAAGTCCACTTCATGTGGTCGCGTTCTGGCTGAGGATGAAACGGCCGTACAATGTAACGTACTACTCATAAGGTTGCTGAAAATCCGTCGACAGCCCACAACCGGTTTCGCCCTTTTTGGGGCTCATCAGGTAAGCGCAGTCTCCGGATTTCCGTCAACCTTATGTTCTACTTGAAACCAAATTGCACGAAATCAGCTAATATATACTCATTTGCAAACTAATTTGGTTTTCTCAAGAGACTCACCTGGAACCCAGCTGATTCTCTCGTTTGTGATGTTCTCAGGCAACTGAATGTGCTGCACCAGGCCGCCTCATGTTTCAGTCGTTACGGTATTCGAGATATCGCGATACATGTACATCTTTGTAGTGTACAGTAGATTTAGGCTTTCCAACATAGATTTGCTCCACTTACAGGACGAAAGCTCAGCCAAAAATCCCAAATTCCCTTACACTTCCAAGAATCCGTATTCATCATTTCTCCCTGTCTGATAATTATCAGATCTTAATAACTGCAAACAATTAACTGGTAACTGCTCTCCAGATGAAACTATTTCTCCCGCTTCCTCCTAGTCTAACGCAAAAAATTCCACTTCATTATTCGCACTTTGGTCTAATGGTGAGTAAAATGAATGATATATATTTGTATCAAGAGATGAAATCGATCCACAGTCAAATACGTCAATATATAAGAAGATTGAACCTACAGTTATTTGAGCTTCGTCCCCTCGGTTAAAAAAAAAGATTGATCCAAATTATCAATACTGCCTAGATTGAGGAAAACGAAAGCGGGACGAAGTTTAACCATAATGATTAAAAGGCTACAGACGGTATGGGCCAGGAACCTAGAAATTATAATGAACCGCCTCAATTTTAGTCACATGAGTAGAGCAGTCGGCGCGAGCCTATTATTGCCCAGCAGAGTCCTTCGCTGCTCAAAAGGCACCTGCTCTGGGCAGCCGCATTAGAAGTGTGAGAGTAATGCCTTACTTCCTCCATCCTCGGACCGGGCGGGTCCCCTGCTGCCAAATGGGCCAGACAGTTGAGTCATTGGCTCTGGACAAGGTGCCCCAAAGAACACTCTACTGTCCACTGCCTCGCGGGTCAGACTTTTGAGTGAGGCTTGGGGTGGAGTCCTTGAACAAAACCCGACATTCTCCCAAACCCTCGTGGGTCGGACTTTTGAGTGAAAGGCTCAAGGTGGAGTGCGCCAACCAAATCCCCTCTGTTGGCCTGGGCAACCGGGAAGTATCATTTGTTCGCTCAGTTCTCTGTCCACCAAAGTCCCTTCCTAACACCTCCCTACCACACAAGCAAATGTCGCTGGGTCATTTGAATGTCAATCATCATCATCAGCCTTATGCTCCTCGCTGCCTACAAACAGTAGACATAACAACTTCTTAAATCAACGAGTTTCTTTCTACAGAGGGGATTTTAACGCCCGTAGTTTACGTCAAATTGGCATAAAGGCGATGCTTGCTTAAATCTTACACTCCCTTAAATTTGATGCATGCTGTGTCTCCGACGCATGCATACAAAACCCAAGCATGATGATGCGTCTCAGAACACCAAGGATGAACTCAGCCCTTTCACATTTCTCCATCCGTATGTCCGGTGACCCAGAAGCGATCACTCGTGGAATATATGGCGTAGGAGTCGCACCCAACCCAGAGCTGAACTCGGTTCGCTGGATTGAATCCCAGTGAACAGTCGTCTTTGCGCCATGCGGTTATCCAGCTCCATCAAGCTCAGTGCCTCTCGGCATAAAAAGCGGTGTCTGTTTGTGGTGTCGGCCTGTGCCCCAGCGGACTGTATTTCTGAAGCTGAGAAGGACAGTTTTTATCGAGAGCTATCTGGGCTCATTCGTTAAGCAAGAAATATTGACGCTGTGATAAGTGCAGGAGACGTGAATGCACAAGTCTGTTGGATGAAGTACCTGATGCACCATCGAACACCCGCTTGATGACCCGATCATTCTGAACTGGCTGGCACCAACAATAGTTCAGAAACACTGGCGATCGAATATCCAAAGGCAGTCCAGATTATTCTACCTTGGAGACCATGTCACACGTCCTTACAACAATACAGCGAGCGCTGTAATCTGATATATATATATATATATATATATATATATATATATATATATNACAGCGAGCGCTGTAATCTGATATATATATATATATATATATATACGATCTTTTGGACCAAACGATACACCTCCATTTTATATTGCTTGGTTGGGTGTGACGCTACTCACTCATTCTTGCAGTAACTTAGATGACAGGTTCAGTAAACACTATACAATTTCACCACACGGTACTGACACGTCACCGTTTTGGCTCATCATTAGACGAAGTGGTTTTCCACCACACCCACACAATGGCTGGTCAAGACAACCATCCTTTTACCGCGGTTCATTCCATCTAGAAGTGACTCCGACACCGTTCAAGGGTGTTGCTTTCCCTACCTAAAGATTGCGAACCAAGTGAACGTAGTAACTTTTATTGTAGAGAATGTTGAACAAGTACGTTCAAGACAGTGAGCACAGCAACCATTGTTTTGAGGGAATGTCCAGCAGTAAAAGAAAATACCGAGGTGGAAACAAATGTCCTATAGTATCCATAATTTGTGAGTAGTTTGGGAAAATTTGAGATTTTGTGACGGGGATTTCGGGAAGTTAATCTACGCTAAAAAGCCGAGCACTATACAGCTATTTCACCCTTTTTCGGAAGCAGTAAGAGCGCGCATCTCATGAAACTCCAGTCGACAGTCTCGAACCTGCAACCTTTCGGCTAGTAGTCTGAACACACAGGGTGACCATGTGATGACCATGTGATGGTTGAAGGGTGACCATATCCTATCTAAGCGCAAACTAGTCACACTGTTGATCAGGCATTCGTTTGCGATTAAGTGTTCAAACTACTAGCCGGGAGGTTGTGGGAGAGATGCGCACCGCTGAGGATTCTCCGTAAGGACGAAACAGCCGTACACTACTTTCCAGCAGGCATCACTTACAGAAAGAAATCTCTAAAAATTATCTATACACTATACTGGTGTGTCGGTGTGCTGCACTGAATACTTGTCATATCAGGTGAAACTCGGTCATCTGGCTAATGACTGCTGCGCTCTTATTCAAAATTATGACCACGCGTCAGAGGAGAACCAGCGTCCTAGGTGCGTTCAACCATGTACCTGTACTCAGCTACAATTCTTTGTGGTATCTAAAGAATATTGCGTAGGAAATTTCACTAAGACTGGGGTTGACTTTCTCATGATCGATGGCCGCGTTCTTTCTCCGACGTCCGGCATACAACTGGAGCATCGATCAAGTTTGCCGCCCTAATACGGTCGATATGCCATCAGTTCTATACGCGACAAAATCTTGACATCATTTAGAATTCTCTTTCAAAGATTTTCATTCAGTTCAAAGCCGCTTAAAATACCTTGAAGAAAACTGCCGAACTATGCGCAGTGGGCATGACGGAAAGTGGTTCATACCCAACATTTTGCAAGTTTTTTCATTCATTTTCCACTTAACTGTCGGAGGAAATCGGAGCCACTGTACTCATTGGAGTGAGATACGGTGAACAAACGAAACTGAAGATATTACTGCAGAACTGTTTACAAGACAGATTATACCGCAATCAGGCCACTTCCACGAAGATCCAGAGCACATGTAGTCAGCCTAAACATTGGTCTTAACTCAAAAGCCCGGTCTTACGAATCGATTACCAGTACACAAAATCTCACATCGTTCGGAACACCATCCAGCTCAAATCACCCTTCTACTAAAACTACTTCGGAGACAAACTGGACGGTGAATAGTGCATCGGACGCTGACAGAGACAGAGTGACAGTCCAGCTGGAATTTCGGTGCACCACCAGGCTGTCAGTGGATGGACAAAGTCTATGTACGAGTTCCCGAGTTCCTCTCAAACTTGTGTTCTACTTGAAATACACTCATTTAAAAACAAAATTGGTTTTGCGAGAGACTCACCTGTGACCCAGCTGAATCTCTCGTTTGTGATGCTTTCACGCAACTGAATGCACTCCACCAGGCACCTCATGTTTCAGTCGCTGAGATATTCGAGATGTGGCGATATATATATATATATATATATATATATATATATATATTGTAATGCACTATTCATAAGGTTGCGTTGGTTTGTGGGCTGTCGAGGAGTTTTCAGCAACCTTATGATTAGTGCATTACAAACCATTTGATCTTATACCGAAAGGATACTTTGGAATAATGGCTATATTTTCGGAATAATTCTTATGCAAGGCTTTATTGGTTTCTGCCACTTGTCGTTTGTATTGGGGGAAAAGTTGAAGGTGGACGGAAATTACGGTTGTACAACTGTCGAAAGCGACATACAAACAGGGAAAACACACAGATACTTTGAACAGATGCAAGCCAGTACCTAAAGTTTGAAAGCAATAGCGATAGCTTCTGGTGGCGACTACTGCGACTGGCTAATCGCATCTCTAGCAACCTGGTACAGTAATGTCGAACCAAAATCAATGTCAGACCCCTAGGAGAAGCCAAAATAGTACTTTTCCCCCGTGACCTCTTTACAGAAAAGTGTTATAGAAGCCTCGGTATTCAGTCCGTAAGTCTCTGAATATAGATCAGTGCTAATGGAACGCATTCGCAGTGAACGTAAACTGTCTGTGTTTGCGGTCATAACAGACTGCACTGAGTGTATTCAAGCTTGACAACTGCTCTGGTGTTAGACAAGAGGTCAGTCCAAACTGCCGAAAGCGGTCGCGGGTGCCACTACCCATGTGCATTGTACCGTGAAATGCCGAAGAGAAACCAAAGGCACCCAAGAACGATTTTGCTCATGCTTGAAAAACGTGCTACTCCAAAAAGTTGGCTAGTTCACTTTCGTCACTGTCTCTAAGACTCTAAGACTCCTTTCAAGATTCGATGACATGGTGACCGTGAATCTGTGCTTCTGAAGGACTGTTCTGCCAATTCTTGATGTGGGAAACTCGACTTTGCTTAACGTTATGTGGAATGGATTCGACTAATAAGCATTTAATTTTAAAGCACAGGCAGCATCACATATTTCTTTTGCAGTTAAACCACTGGAATTCCTATAAAATTGTGCGACGATTCAGTTGTAGCTGACTTCGAACTGAGAGCCCTTGAACTCAGTGGGCCATCATGTACTGTTCCATTCTTTTCAGTGGAAATATGTTCAATTTTACTAGTTAAAGCACCCAGTTTAACGCATTATCTAACTGCGTTTAGTTTAAGCGTCATCACCATACCCTTTTTTCCTGTTCAGGCTTCCCGTCCCAGCTAAATGCCAGTGTCCGCCCCCGTCTGTTTTAAATTCCGACGCTCGGGTATCGTGATCAATAAATTGACCTCGTTACCGGACATCGTAAGAGTCATGATCAGCGTCCGCCACGTCTCTCAAATTGACAAGCCTGATGAATAGTTACACTTTTTACCATCTTCATAACGAACCCGCTTCGATTCTTTTATTATATCCACCAGATCAATTGGAAATAGTTTGGAACCGATCGATAAGTCATCGTTTCAGAAGGGTTTGTTAAATAATTGGTAGTTTTTAACTGGGCTGCGTTTCGTTTTCGGCTTCATCGGGTCGAGTGTGCAAGTCACCAAATTGGCCAGGTTTTAAGACAGACAGAGAACCAATCAGTAAAGCCTTTTCAGGTTAGCACACTAGATCAGTGTTGAATGTCAGCTAAAGGGTATTGTCGGTTAGTTTGGTTGCCTAAATCTTACGGCTTATGTGTTGCAAGAATTTCAAGTTATTTTGATCGGGTTTGGTTCCTTAATCTTCTGGTTCGAGGTACCTCAACTGATGATTCACCTTGGGTGCCACTGGTACCTTTCGTTGGTCTTTGTTGGCTTGTTATTGCTACGACAATTTAGTTGGTGGGATGGGGAAAGTGTGGGTTAGATTAAGTGCACTTCAGATCTAGGCTACTGGTGTCGATGACTCCTCTTTCTGATAACCGCACACCAACACCTGTCAGCTCGATTGATCTAAAACCGTTCTCCAAACCCTTGTCAGTTCTACGCCTTCTATTCTAATCACGCTAGGATGTTTGGGGATTTCCAACACCTCGAGCACCAGTTTCTGTGGAGCTGACCGTAGTCCCCGCTTCAAAATTACAACATAGTTCCAAATCTACTTTTGTATTCCATGTCCAGTGCATGTTCTGCTATTGCCGAGTCTTGCAGTAATGCGCTATATTCATCTGCGTTTCTCGGTGGCCTGACTATTTCTCTTCTGTGCTCTCCGATTCTGATGTGAAGGTCTCTGGCCGTCTGTCCTGTGCAAGGCTTAGTGCGGTGTAGACACGGTCTCTGGTTCTGTTCACTGGTACATGATCCTTCAATCACACCAGAGCAAAGCGCAATGTGTTCCCATTTTGGAAATTTACGCTTACCCTAACCGTGTTTGGAATCCTTAGAATGACCTTCGATGTCCTTGGTCTATAGGTTGACTAATCCAACTAGCTGGATATACGCCACTCCAAAGTTTGTTCTATACTTCATTTTGGGCCACCGTTTGATCAACTTTTTCTGTGCACAGAGCCCTTACACACCTAAACGTTGATGAAGCAATACTGGCAAATAGCGACTTGGGATGGGTAGACGAACAGTTCAAAATCGCCCAGTTGTCAGTTGGCTTCCTCCAGACCATATGTATCATGGCCCAGTTGTCAGTTGGCTTCCTCCAGACCTCCAGTGTACCCGAACTTGACCCTAACTTCAAACTAAATTTGATATGTGGCCTTAAAATCTGGCCAATATGCTGACCTGTACGCTGGGCCTGATGAAGCCTTTGTATCAAAACCGAAAAGTTACCCAGTTGAAAACTATCGATTGTTTACCAAGCTTTCTTGAAAAGATTCATTCCAGCATGTTTTTGTTTGTTTGCTTCTATTCATTCCATCGACTAACCAGTGCTCAAATCTTGTTACCTCATGTCAGTTTTAACTCCAAGAGAGAAACATCAATACCCGCATCTCATTGTATCCCATGGACAGTGGTTTTCCAGTAGGAAATTCTAAGCTTTCCAGGGCATACTCAATACTATGACGATGACGATGGTGTAAAGCTAAAGCATCATAAAATGAATATATACACTGGCATATTTCCCTTGTGTTCAGTAACTTGGCATATCACAAACGTAAGTGAGATGAAAAGGTGAATCTTAAGCGCTTGTCTATACAATCCATTGCCTTCAATCCATAGCCTTCCTTCCCTAATTAAAGTCCACAGACGATCCTGTATCTGTGCACCAATGATATCAGCCACAGCCCCTCAATGCGCAGCTACTTACCCCATCTTCCCAAATCATAGGTGAACGAAAATGTGGCAGCTAGAACCGTTGTAGGACAAGTACGTGGTCCTTACAGCTGATAATGATGATGTGCTCCAAGTGCGTCGGTAGGCATGAAAACGCAGAATAAGCTGTCAATTTTGAGAGGTCTTTGCTTTTAAAACCGCAATTTTTTGTACTTCGCTGGAATTCGGGCACCTTGAGCATTTCATCTGTGATACTATCATGTGCTGTGTTTTGAGTCACAAAGTATTCTGTATGTATAGATCGTGGACCTAGTTACGAATGTTTGCTAATCGTGAGGGTTAGGAATTTCCCTCGAAACACTTCTCACGTTGCTTAGTTCACTAGGGTCTCAAACTTAAATCAACGCGTCAAAAATCACAGCGATAAATTGGGGTAAGAATACCGTTGAGAGCTTTTCGCAGCGAAGCGTCACGGTGCATGGAGGTCGATACTACCCTCCGTCAGTTTGTCTCTTCTTGAAACATGCTCAGGTATTTAGGGTACAGTACAGTCACCTTGCAATCTCTTCGGTCATCGCATTCGCGAGACTCCGCATTACCTAGCATCCAGATAGTCTGTAGGTATGCTCATTCTTGGTATTACTAATGTAGCCATTGGGCGATTGTCGACGCGTAGGTCGCATGGATGTCTAACAGCCTCTCGTGTTGACTTGCTGACATTGTATATGGGAACCTTCTCCAGTCATCTTGAGTAGTTTAACGAGGTTAGACCTACCGTAGTCATTTTCACCTAGAAGCTCAATTTCTTGTTGCTGGACTTTTATGCTCCTATATCCATGACTTTAGTAAGGACTCAACACATGGGAGCTTTGCGTAATCCGTGGGACACAGAATGAGTCTACCTCTCACCATCCTCATCATGGACTGCAAAAAATCCGTGGCGCAAAATGACGCTTGGCAGCCAAGTAATAATAACACCGACATCACCACCATTGGCCTGCGTGTGGGGACAAAATGACGCTTGGCAGCCAAGTAATAATGACACCGACATCACCATTGGCCTGCGTGTGGGGGCCTCTCGAAAGCCGAATCGATCGAGCACATGAAACATTCGTTCCGCGATTTTCCATCCGACCAGCATCGAAGCTAACGAGCTTCTGCATTCCGCAGGAGCACATATGACCTTCCCGTCTTTTCTAAGAGTCCCCATCATTATCAGAGAAAGCATCATCAGTGATGCCATTGATGCTTCACTCAAGAAAAACCATAAAGTTTATTTAATCCAATTTGAAGGCAAAAGGGAAAGAAGATAAAGAGTGGATGAGAAAGGAAACTGGTCTTTGTCTACCGCAAGCATTATGATCGTCATTTTTGTGATGTATCCAGCTGGGCGCAGGGGGCACGGGGATCCCGTTCTGGAGGGTGGACCACACGAACAACACACACACACTCCATATTCTGTTTCGCACCCCTCTGCCAGGTCATACCTCGTCCACTGAAGTTCGCGCCATTCTGGAAGAGGCACAGAGAACAACACTCGTCTCGGCAGACCGTGTCTCAGTGGTGGCCGAGCCATCGCAGTCGATGGTACTGGATGTTGCCCGAAACTGAAGTGCCGGTTTTTTAATTACCTCGTTACGAATTCGTTGACTCCATTTGACACCACCAACACTTCTGAGACACTGGTGGTCAAGAATCCGAAGACGCCTCACATCATCTGTACACAGAAGCCATGTCCCGAAACCATACAATAACACGGCCCTTACTGTAGCCTGGTGCATGCGATCCTTGAAACCCGGTGGGATGCCTTGTTGAAGCCACAAGTGACGCAAACTAGCTAAATGATTCAAGCCTTTTAGATTTGTACACTGATTTCACCAGATACTGCTGTGCCTACGGATGTATGTTATACCTCCAGTGCTTCTTAAATTGCAGGGAATTTATTCACAGAATGTATGCTCTGAAGCATGACTTTGCATGTTGTGGGTACAGCGCGCATGACAAAAGATGGTAAGCCTGTGGTCAGTCTTTTTAGCAGGGCATGTGCTTCGCCTTGGTCTCCAAAGGCGATGTGGGCGATGTCGTCCGCGTACTCCAGATTGATTGAACAATTTGAACACCAGTGTTCACCCAATTATCTCGTCAGTGACGAATTTGCACAAGAATGTATGGGGCATATATACATGTCGGACAGAAGTTTTTGTAGAGAAGCTCTTAGCTCATCACACACACGCAACGAAATATGCTAATATGGGGACCAAAATGTTCTGGGGGCACTGTTGAGCAAGTGTGGCTGACAGCACTGACCGATTTACAGTACCGAATGCATATATCAAGTCAATAAACGCCGAGATTGTCGGCCATCTGTGTATATAGCAATGCTCTAACATCTGATGCGATGTGACGTGGTTAGTGCAGTTCCTACCCAGTCGGAATCCCGTTTGGTGCTCATGGACCACGGTTTTGGCGTGCTGCCGTAAGACGAAGAATCAGGGATGTCGGAAGCCTCGTCACAAACTGATGCCACTGTGGTTAGTACATTCAATGCGAGCGCCCGAAACATTTACAACGGCGATTCTATGGTTTCATCCCCACCTACCCCACCACCACCCTTCTGCCATGCCCACACCTTTTCCTTTTTTGTGGGGCTTATGGGAAGGTGGCGGCCTTCTGAGACGCCCTGTTGCTACGTCTTTGTAATGAACAGGCCTTCAGGTTCCGCTGCGTCCGTTCAATCAACTCTCGGAACATATTTACATTTTCTCACATGTATGCACCCACCGCAAATAGGCTTTTGATACACCGTTCGAACGAGTTCCACTCTATGCGCCAACTCATATCAACCAATTCGCTCGTGTCTGGGCTCACTAAATGACCTCGTCAGCACTAATTCAAATTTCGCTTTCAGCAGCTTAAAGCAACGGTCAGGGGCCAGGCCGAGGAAACGGGCCGCATGGGGGGCTGTAAGCAAAGTCTTCAGTCAATGCTCTTTTATTGTGGCTTCAGTCTGAAGCCGCCAAAAACTGTTTACGCCCAAAAGACGTCAAAAAACGCCGGTGCCCTGAGATGCGAGGTAGCTATGCTGGATGGGAAGAAAAACGATAGTCTTAAATGGGTCGCAGTTCCATGTACTGGATTCGCGACCGAGTTTCTCGGCCGGATGACTCTATACAAACCTTGCTATGGGCGAAATGTAAAGACGGTTGCACTCCTAGCTTCGTAGCCTTCCCACATAACAACGGTTGCTTTCTCGTTTGGAAAATGTAACATCAGCCAACAAATCTTAAGGGAAGATTTGAGTCATAACCGTGTTCAGCCGACATGGATTTCTCTTTCAAAGTTAGCCAAACATCCAAAAGTGCCCAGATAACTCATGAACTCCTCATGTTAGTGTGCTACATTTCGACCGGCGGCGTTTCATTACCGTTTGCTTCGGTGCGCAGATGTGCCCACAAGCTGCAAAGCGTGCGGGTAAAAAGGGTACGGAGCAACAGCAATGTCCCCCCCCCCCGACCAGTCGAGCCCACCGCTGCCGAACGGGATTTCATTCGAGCAGTGAGATGGCCGACCTGAACACAACGCCTTACCTACAATGCTAGGCGAAGACTGCCTTGTGGCAGCCGGTAAGTAGGCCAAAATAACAAACGAAACCAGGCTATATGCACTGGGCAACACCGCCATCCACGAACCACGACACCATGCGGACTACGGGTGGCTAGCAGACCGATGCGAGATGCCGCCCCTGAAAATCCAATGGGATGGCATCTGGGCTCCGTGAAAGTGCCGCACATCCACAACCACTCACCTGTTTACTCGACTCAGCTGTTGCTTTCAAAGCATACCTGCCCTCCCAAATCTCCCCAATTAAAAGTCCACTGACAACCCTATATTTACGCAGCAATCACATCAGCTAGCATCTCCAATGCGCAGCTGCCTACCACATCTCCCTAAATCATTGGTGAACAAAACTGCGGCAGCAATAAACACTGCACGACAAGCACGCGGTTCTTGCAGCTCCTAAGCGACTTAGAATACGACAACTAAGATTTAATGAGACTTAAACACCTCCAGCCCAAATACAAGAAAAGCCGCTAAATGAACCAATCGTATATTGAATGTAGGTTGAACTAAATGATGGATGCATAACCACAGAAATTAATCCACTTCCTCAATTGTTGGGCCACGAGCACCACCACCGGAAGCAGCTCCACCTCCTGCACCAGGGAATCCACCTGGAAATCCACCGGGCATACCACCAGGCATACCCTCACCACCGCCACCAGCAGCCTGGTACATCTTCGTTATGATCGGATTGCACACCTTCTCCAACTCCTTCTGCTTGTGCTCATATTCGTCCTTCTCCGCCGTCTGATTCCCATCCACCCAAGATATCACCTCAGAACACTTCTCGCTGATCAACTTACGGTCCGACTCCGAAATCTTGTCTTTCACCTTCTCATCCTCAACAGTCTGCTTCATCGAGTAAGCGTAACTCTCCAGTGCGTTCTTCGCTGCCACACGATCACGCTGGTGTTCGTCGTCCGCCTTGTACTTCTCCGCGTCAGCCACCATACGGTCAATCTCATCCTTCGACAAACGACCCTTATCATTCGTTATCGTTATCTTGTTCTGCTTACCCGTGCTCTTGTCCACCGCCGACACATTCAGAATACCGTTCGCATCTATGTCGAAAGTCACTTCGATTTGTGGCACTCCACGTGGGGCCGGAGGAATCCCCGACAGCTCGAACTTGCCCAACAGATTATTGTCACGGGTCATCGCACGCTCGCCTTCATACACTTGAATCAGTACTCCAGGCTGATTGTCCGAATAGGTTGTAAACGTCTGCGTCTGCTTCGTGGGAATTGTGGTGTTCCGCTTAATCAGAGCGGTCATAACACCACCAGCCGTCTCCAGACCCAACGACAGAGGAGCCACATCCAACAGAAGCAAGTCCTGCACAACTTCCGATTTATCACCACTGAGAATCGCAGCCTGAACTGCAGCACCATACGCAACCGCCTCGTCCGGATTGATCGATTTGTTCAACTCCTTACCATTGAAGAAATCCTGAAGCAGCTTCTGCACCTTCGGGATTCGAGTCGAACCACCCACCAACACAATGTCATGAATCTCACTCTTGTCCATCTTCGCATCGCGTAAAGCCTTCTCCACCGGGTCAAGCGTACCACGGAACAAGTCTGCATTCAGTTCCTCGAACCGAGCACGCGTGATCGACGTGTAGAAATCGATACCCTCGTACAACGAGTCAATCTCAATGTTCGCCTGCGCACTCGAACTCAAAGTGCGCTTAGCACGTTCACACGCCGTCCGAAGGCGACGGACAGCACGTTTGTTGTCCGAAATGTCCTTCTTGTGCTTGCGTTTAAACTCTTGGATGAAGTGACTCACCATTCGGTTATCGAAATCCTCACCGCCCAAATGCGTGTCACCCGCCGTCGACTTCACTTCGAAAACACCATCGTCGATCGTGAGGATGGAAACATCGAACGTACCACCACCGAGATCAAAGATCAATACATGTCGCTCACCTCCACCCACCTTCTTGTCCAAACCATAAGCAATCGCAGCAGCTGTCGGTTCGTTGATTATTCGCAAAACGTTCAGGCCAGCAATCGTACCCGCATCCTTCGTCGCTTGACGCTGGCTGTCATTGAAGTAAGCCGGAACAGTAATCACAGCATCCTTCACCTTCGTACCCAGATATGCTTCGGCTGTCTCCTTCATTTTCGTCAACACCATTGAAGATATCTCCTCTGCCGAGAACGTCTTGACCTCCCCCTTGTATTCCACACGGACCTTTGGCTTACCACCCTCTTGGATAACTTCGAAAGACCAGTGTTTTCGGTCAGACGTCACCGATGGATCATCAAATCGCCGACCGATCAGTCTTTTCGCATCGAACACAGTGTTGCTTGGATTGATTGCGACTTGATTTTTCGCAGCATCGCCAATCAGTCGTTCGGTATCCGTGAACGCAACGTAGCTGGGTGTCGTGCGATTTGATCGTTCGTTGGCAATGATTTCCACTTTTCCATGCTGGAACACTCCAACGCACGAGTATGTCGTACCCAAATCGATTCCAACGGCATTGTCAGTGATGCTGGAACACTCCAACGCACGAGTATGTCGTACCCAAATCGATTCCAACGGCTGGCATTGTCAGTGCGTCGCAGCGGGAAGCAGGACTAGGGGAGTCGACGGAAAATTCGGTTGAATGGTAGCCCTGGGCACTTGTTTAAATATGGTTGTGATAACGACCTTCGAGACGCCTATAGCCTCTCGCCTTGTCTGTCCTTGAAATTCTAGTCCAATAGCTGCTCGCGTAGCCTAGTTACTGGAAGCCAATCCTAGGTTAGGTTTAAGGTTGACGTTCAGACATTCCGTGGCGTTGGCTTCCAGTAGTAAGCTCGTCTGCGTCAGTCTGGTTCGAATAAACATTTGCCTGTTTCCGTCGTCTGGTCACAGCTTCTCCGGTGGTTCAGCCGTTGTGAAGGTCTACGTATTGATTTTCTGGCAGAATTCTGTAGGCTAACGGTTGGAAGGAAACAATACCCGAATGTTTTCGTTTCAGCTGAATGTATTCACTCAATTCTAACTGGATTTGGGATAATATGTTGTCCCGCTAACTCTGCTATCCGATACGTATATGCGGTATAGTGTTAGTGCATAGCAGTCACGTTCATCAGCTCTGATTACTCGCGTCACTTCATTAGCTTCCTATACTTATGGCGCATAAAACAGCGAGCCACCACTGAATAATTGCAGTCTTTTGTCAGACGTACGGAACGGTCAAATTAGAACATTCGACAGATGACTCAATGGATCTACTCACTGAAGTTGCGACTGATTCCCATTACACACAGTAAAGTCACTTAGCCTATTGTACACGAAACACCACTAAATGCATTGCAGTAATCCCATTTAGAAGATTCTCTCATCTTCACTGAACATGTGCCATGCTCACAAGTTCAACTGATGATATTCGAAAACCACATCTGAAGTACTCTTGGTCGTGGTCAGCACTCAATGGTACAGTATGTTCTCGAAGTGAACAACCTGCTTTTGCCTTTAGCTAAGCAACATGACTTGGTGGCTAGCCCAGATACGAAAGTGAGAATATGGATAGAAGGAATTGTTACGCATATCATGCTGGTATACAATCAGACCCGGGACTCCTCAATGAACCAAATGCAGGGGACCGAAAGATGCACGTCTAGGTCGCTGGTCAGGACTTCACTCGCGCACAGCCAGGACGGGTCACCATAGTATCATTGTGTGAAATGGGGAAAATTGGACCACGTTGCTCAAGTAATCCCTTGGAGTCAGACACCGTCAGTGGATGGAAGTTATGCAAGACGGTATGGCTCCTACTCGTGAATGAAATCTGAGAAAATCGACTTCTTTGTATTGTAATGATGGAGGAGAAACTATTCCAATAACGGTATTGAAAACTTATATTCCGTTGACAATTTTTAGTAACTGTTTCGGAGATGGTGCATTTTTGAGAGCACCAGAAGTGATCGATATGGTCCATTGGCATTTTTCACTATCTGCTAGTCTAAAAATAGACCTCAGCACAGTTCAGAAAAAACAAATGGTATTATTATATACATTATCGTCCATCGTCCAAATCGATCACTAAGTTGTGACTTCGGTAGTGATAAATTCATCATTGTTGATTACAAGTGGGTGAAGGAGAGGTGCTAGAACTGAACCTTGTGGATGTACACAATTAACTGAGATTGGACAGGACGATAAACTCGTACCAGTAAGTTTCGATGCTTCAGCTAATCGTGTATCCAGTTCAACAGGGTTGAATTCGTCCAGCCTTGCAGCAGTTCTATCGAAAGCTTAGAAGAATCCCAATTCCTCCTCCTCCTCCAAGAAAAGAATAAGGGTGGACGGGAGAAGTGAACTAGCGCTACTTTATTTCGACCATTCCCACACCCCCAGACACTCATTCAGTCGATCTGGATAGAAATTGACAATACGAACGCCACTGACATCGATAAGCAGCCATATCTTGCAGCGTCTCCAACCGCAGTGGTCTACACTCATTCAGTCGATCTGGATAGAAATTGACAATACGAACGCCACTGACATCGATAAGCAGCCATATCTTGCAGCGTCTCCAACCAGGCGCAGTGGTCTTTACACAGTCTCCTAATTGGTAGGCGAGTAGCACCGACAGTACCCAAACGCTCCGCGATTCCTATCATAGCCCCCTGTTATATCAAGGGTTAGCCACCCTCTTGATTCCGCCATTCTGAATTGGGCATGGAAAACGGCATCTTCTTCGGCAAACAATGGTCCCATATGGCCCAACACAGCTTCTGTTGCTGGGAACATTGTTAAATGGAAGTGCCGGGTGCACAACCGGAAACCCGTCTTTTAACTGCCTCGTTACGGATTTGCTCACACCAATCTACACGAGCTATGATCCTGAGACAGCGATTGTCGAACAACTGAAGATGTCTCAGTTCCGCTGCTCTAACAGGCCAATTCTCACAGCCATACAACAAAACAGTCCGCACTGTAGCTTGATACTCACGTCCCTTGAGATTCAGAGATACACCACTTTGACGCCATAGGTATCTCAGTTTCACAAACATGACCCGAGCCTTTCAGATTCGTGCATTGACCTCATCTGTCACACTACAATCAGAACTAGTAGTTGATCAGACGGTCTTTGCAAGGCCCACGTTGGAAGGAATGGCCTCTCGAAAGTCACCAGTTCCACGCCAATCATCAGTAAATCACGGTCCTGTGATTTCGTTGAAGGAATGCCATCTGTTGGAGAGGTGTATACGTTTTGTTTAACCTGAATGCAGAGAAAGACTCGGTGATTGAATTATAGGGTCCTTGGGGTGAGATGATTCAATGATTAGAGCGCGAATGTACTGACCGGAGGGTCCGTGTTTCGAACCCGACCTCTGCATCCTGTCTAGGCTTAGGCAACCTGACTGTATCCTAGCCCCCATGCTCCCTTCTGATGGCATGGCAGTTAATCACCGAAAGGGTGCTATAGCTGAACGGGTGTCCCTTTCTAGAGAAAACTACTGACGAAACGATCTTCATCTACGAGAGTCATAGCTGCTGAAAATCATTTCGATGAACGAAGCTAGCTGAAGACAGATGTGGCGTTTTTCTTCCAGTTATTCAGTTACTCCCACAATTCGGTGCGGAATTTTGTGCACTGCCCTATGTTCTCCCTCATTTTGTAATTCCATAATGTCGTTTTCCTTGCCTATCTAACGAGGATTTTGGTCTGCTCAAACGAAGCCTGAAACTTATTTCTTGGACGAATATTTTCACTTTCTTCACTCTTAAGTTTTACTCCAAAAATATATGGTATCCTGCATATCGGTGATTTCGCTCATGTATAGCCAATGAAGCCACTCATCGTCTCTTTTCGGAGGTCATCAACATGCTCTTGTAATCATACCCGGAGTGTTTTAAATCGCAACCACCCGGGCTTCTTTGGAAAACAATCCAATTAGCTCGTTGCCTATGATAGTCAAAACGCCATTTCAGACAGTCTATCCCAATCAATATCGTATTTTGGGGGTTCCTACCTTGTTATGAGAATACGAACTGCCAAATGAAATAAGGAGGAATATTGGCATGCGTCAGCCACACCAAAATCGGCCTCCTATGATGAAACAAAGTGAGACGTGATGTAATGTGGTTCGAATTACGGAAATAGAAGAATATGGACTCCAGAGTAAAACACAGATTTCCAATTCAGACCAACACGGAACAATTTGTCCTGCACGCGGAGGATACTGTCCTATTTCAGCGATCTTCTACCATCGACATTTTACTCCCAAGTCGTGTCAACCTAGCGTTTGTTTGTTCGTCCAATGGTAGGCAATGATGATGCATAAAAATGTGTTGAGCACGA